>NC_057808.1:3893682-4193682 GCF_018294505.1 Triticum aestivum | reverse complement strand
TTGGTTCTCCTACTGGTTCAATAACCTTGGATTCATATCTGAGGGAAATACCTACCGCCGCTGTGCTGCATCATCCCTTCCTCTTTGGGGAAATACCGACGTAGCTTAAGCGACATCAAAAGGAATTTCTGGCGCCGTTGCCGGGGAGGATCTTCAACATATACCAGGTTCCTAATCACAAATCTCATCTCCTCGTAGTTTATGTTATTTGCCATTTGCCTCTCATTTTCCTCTCCCCCACTTCACAAAATTTGCCGTTTTATTCGCCTCTCTTTTTCGTTCGCCGTTTTCTTGCCGGGTCTGTTTTTAAGTGCAATCTTGTTGTGTGGTCATCATGACTCAAGAGAACACCAACTTATGTGATTTCTCAAATACCAACAACAATGATTTAATTGGCACTCCGATTGCTCCTCCTGCCACTAGTGCGGAGTCTTGTGATATTAATACTGCTTTGCTGAATCTTGTTATGTAAGATCAATTTTCCGGTACTCCTAATGAGGATGCCACGTCCCATCTTAATACCTTCGTGGAATTATGCGATATGCAAAATAAAAAAGATGTGGACAATGATGTGGTGAAGATGAAATTATTTCCGTTTTCTTTGCGTGATTCTGCAAAAATTTGGTTCTCTTCTTTGCCTCGCAATAGTATCGATTCTTGGAATAAGTGCAAAGATGCTTTTACCACTAACTATTTTCCTCCCGCAAAAATTATTTCCCTTAGAACCCAGATCATGAATTTCAAGCAACTTGAACATGAGCATGTTGCACAATCTTGGGAAAGGATGAAAATGATGCTAAGGAATTGCCCAACTCATGGGTTAAATCTTTGGATGATCATACAAAAAAATTTATGCGGGATTGAATTGTGTGTCTCGTAATCTTTTAGATTCCGCCGTGGGTGATACTTTTATGGAAATTACTTTGTGTGAAGCTACCTAATTGCTTGATAATATTATTGCAAATTATTCACAATGGCATACCGAAAGGGCTCCTACTATTAAAAAAGTGAATTCTGTTGAAGAAATTTCTTCTTTGAGTGAAAAAGTTGATGCTCTTATGAAATTGGTTGCTAGTAAAAGTGCTCCTATTGATTTTAATGATATGCCTTTGTCTACTTTGATTGAGAAAAATAGTGATGCCATAGATGTGAATTTTATCTCTCGAAATAATTTCAACAACAATGCTTATAGAGGTAATTTTAATCCTAGGCCTTTTCCTAGTAATTCCTCTAATAATTATGGTAATTCCTATGGAAATCAATCTTATAATAATAATAGGAACACCTCTGATCTTGAGAATAATATTAAAGAATTTATCAATACACAAAAAGTTTTCAACACTTCCATAGAAGAAAAGTTGAGTAAGATTGATGATTTGTCTAGAAGTGTTGATAGAATTGCTCATGATGTGGAAAATCTCAAGATGAAAATTTTTGTGCCTAAAGTAGATGAATCAATTAAAGCTCTTTATGTTTCTATGGATGAAAGTAAGAAAAGAACCGCTATGCTTAGAACTAAAAGAGAATTTTTAGAAAAAGCGTTTTCTAGTGATTTCTTTCACAAAAGTGATGAAGATCTTAAAATGATTGGTGTTTATTCTATTGATTCCTTGTTTGGTAAAGTTAAGATTGATGAAAAAGGGACTGGAGAAGAGTCAAGTTTAGGTAGAATGCGTCCCAATATTTTGGAGGGTGAAAATCTTGTTGAGAAAATTGATGAAAGAGGGTTTGGAGAGGTCAAAACTTTAACTTGTGATGTGCCCACTCTGTTGGATTACAAAGACTTTACTTATGATAGTTTCTCTTTGATTGATTGCATTTCTTTGTTGCAATCTGTTAGAGTACGTAATGGGCCTAATGTCCTGGGCTGGCGGTATAGCCCGTTAGTCTTAGGGTTAAATAGAGATAAAGGGTCGCTTGCTTAGGGGTCAAGTAAGCCTTGCTTGGGAGTCAAGTAAACCTCTCTATGTAAAGAGAGGAGATGCATCAATCTAATCAAGAAAGAATTAAGAAGAAATACCTTCCATCTTGCCCGGTCATGGGCCAAAGGCCCCCGGCCGGCCCTCTCGCGCCCTCCTTCTAGCAGCGTCATAACAATTTGGTATCAGCTAGCTTTGGTTCGATCATGTCTTCACCGTCGCCCAACCCGTCTCTTCCGCTGCCGGTCAACTCGTGGGGGTGGATGACCACCACGACCGTCGCCCCGCTCCTGCCCGTGCCGGGATCCTCCATCGCGCTCGCCCCCGCCATCCTCACCCCGGAGGAGGTGTCCGGGGCGCTGCGGGACCTAACCCAGGCGTTCCAGGAGATCCGCCTGTTCTTGGTCGGGTCCTACGGGCCACACCCGGCTGCGCCGCCCATCGCCGCCACCGCGCCACCGTGGCTGCCGTCCACTGCCACCACCGCCCCGCCCTGGCTGCAGTGGCAGCCGCCGCTCCTGGCGGCCTCCGGTGCTCCGCCGTAGCAACAGCAGCTGCTACCCCAGGGCCTCCCTGCCGCGCTCGCCGGGCCGCTGCAGCTGCCATCCACCGCCACCAACACCCCGCCCTGGCTGTAGTGGCAGCCGCCACTCCTGGCGGCCTCGGCCGCGGCTGGCGCTCCGCTGCAGCAGCCACCGCCGGTCAGCTCCGGCCCCACATCGACCGCGCCGCCGGGAGTCCCGATCCTCCAGATCAAGTTCCCGCCATCGCCATCATCGCTTCCCTAGGGCGTCCCCATCCAGCAAATCAAGTTCCCACCATCACCGTCACCGCTTCCGGCTTGGATCACTACCCGTCACATGTCGGCAGCGGTGAGGCTGCAGGCTGCTGCGCCCGGCCTCCTAGCGCGTCGGCGTCTGCGGGAGATGCGTGGTCTGCAGATGCCGCTCCTCCCAGCTATGCTTCGCTGCACAAAGGACCTCGCTCTCGTCTGCTGCATCGGGGCTCTTGGGCATGTTGTTTTCCCCGCGGGCAGCGATCTCAAAGTTTGCGACATCGATGGTTGGGGGGTGCACCCCTCCTCGTCATTCTCCATCACAAGCCCTCCACTCTTCTCTGTGCGGTGCAGACCAACAGTCGTCCGACAGGGAGAAGGCAGGGTGTCACCGACAGGAGCGCACGGCGTAGCACCATTGCATTCTGCCGTCCGCCGCGAGGGTGCCTCTGCTGGTCGCTCTTGCGACCGCTTCCAGGTGGCCATACACATGCACTCCTTTTGTCCAGATGGTGTCCATGGGATCCAGGTGGCTGTACACGTGCACGTCCGACGTGCGCATGGTGTCCACTTTTTGTTAAGGAGTCCAAAATAAAGCGTCCCAGTCCATTTCAGGTTGAGAGTAATAAAACAAGCCGAGATGTAAAAGGCTTATTTTTAGGTGTTAGGTTTGTGTTGCGTCGAGTCATGGTTATAAGTTGGTTCGGCTGCAGCTCGAGGACAAGCTGCATGTCCAGGTGGGGTGTAGTGTTAGAGTACGTAATGGGCCTAATGGCCTGGGCTGGCGGTATATCCCGTTAGTCTTAGGGTTAATTAGAGATAAAGGGTCGCTTGCTTAGGGGTCAAGTAAGCCTTGCTTGGGAGTCAAGTAAACCTCTCTATATAAAGAGAGGAGATGTATCAATCTAATCAAGCAAGAATTAAGAAGGAAATCCCTTCCATCTTGCCCGGCCGTGGGCAAAAGGCCCCCGGCCGGCCCTCTCGCGCCCTCCTTCTAGCAGCGCCATAACACAATCCATGATAAATTCACCCCATGCTTATGAACAAAATAAAGCTTTTACTAAACATATTGTTGATGCTATGATGAAAGCTCTTGAAGAAAAATTGGAATTAGAAGTTTCAATTCCTAGAAAATTGCATGATGAATGGGAACCTACTATCAAAGTCAAGATTAAAAATTATGAGTGTTTTGCTTTGTGTGACTTGGGTGCTAGTGTTTCTACAATTCCGAAATCTTTATGTGATGTGCTTGGTCTTACTAATCTTGAAGAATGTTCTTTGAATTTACACTTGGCGGATTCTACTATTAAAAAGCCTATGGGAAGAATTAATGATGTTCTTATTCTTGCAAATAGGAATTATGTGCCCATAGATTTTTATTGTTCTTGATATTGATTGCAATCGGTCTTCTCCAATTATTCTTGGTAGATGATACGTCTCCAACGTATCTATAATTTTTTTATTGCTCGATGCTATATTATATTCTGTTTTGGACATTATTGGGCTTTATTATACATTTTTACATTATTTTTGGGACTAACCTATTAACCGGAGGCCCAGCCCAGAATTGCTGTTTTTTTGCCTATTTCAGAGTTTCGCAGAAAAAGAATATCAAACGGAGTCCAAACGGAATGAAACCTTCGGGAACGTGATTTTCGGAACGAACGTGATCCAGAGGACTTGGACCCTACGTCAAGAAAGCAACCAGGAAGGCACCAGGTAGGGGGCGCGCCTACCCCCCCCCCCAGGGCGCGCCCTCCACCCTCGTGTGGCCCACGTTGCTCCACCGACGTACTTCTTCTTCCTATATATACCTACGTACCCCCAAACTACCAGATACGAAGCCAAAAACCTAATTCCACCGCCGCAACCTTCTGTACCCGTGAGATCCCATCTCGGGGCCTTTTCCGGAGCTCCGCCGGAGGGGGCATCAATCACGGAGGGCTTCTACATCAACACCATAGCCTCTCCGATGATGTGTGAGTAGTTTACCTCAGACCTTCGGGTCCATAGTTATTAGCTAGATGGCTTCTTCTCTCTTTTTGGATCTCAATACAATGTTCTCCCCCTCTCTCGTGGAGATCTATTCGATGTAATCTTCTTTTGTGGTGTGTTTGTTGAGACCGATGAATTGTGGGTTTATGATCAAGTTTATCTATGAACAATATTTGATTCTCCTCTGAATTCTTTTATGTATGATTGGTTATCTTTGCAAGTCTCTTCGAATTATCAGTTTGGTTTGGCCTACTAGATTGATCTTTCTTGCAATGGGAGAAGTGCTTAGCTTTGGGTTCAATCTTGCAGTGTCCTTTCCCAGTGACAGTAGGGGCAGCAAGGCACGTATTGTATTGTTGCCATCGAGGATAACAAGATGGGGTTTATATCATATTGCATGAGTTTATCCCTCTACATCATGTCATCTTGCTTAAAGCGTTACTCCGTTCTTATGAACTTAATACTCTAGATGCATGCTGGATAGCGGTCGATGTGTGGACTAATAGTAGTAGATGCAGGCAGGAGTCGGTCTACTTGTCTCGGACGTGATGCCTATATACATGATCATACCTAGATATTCTCATAACTATGCTCAATTCTTTCAATTGCTCAACGGTAATTTGTTCACCCACCGTAATACTTATGCTCTCGAGAGAAGCCACTAGTGAAACCTATGGCCCGGGGGTCTATTTTCCATCATATTAATCTTCCACTACTTAGCTATTTTCATTGCTTTTTATTTTATTTGCATCTTTATCATAAAAATATCAAAAATATTATCTTATCATATCTATCAGATCTCACTCTCGTAAGTGACCGTGTAGGGATTGACAACCCCTTATCGCGTTGGTTGCAAGGATTTATTTGTTTGTGTAGGTGAGAGGGACTCATGCATGGCCTCCTACTGGATTGATACCTTGGTTCTCCAAAACTGAGGGAAATACTTACGCTACTTTGCTGCATCACCCTTTCCTCTTCAAGGGAAAACCAACGCAGTGCTCAAGAGGTAGCAAGAAGGATTTCTGGCGCCGTTGCCGGGGAGGCTTACGCAAAGTCAAGTCAAGATTTGGACTCCCGACAACGAGCCATTTCTGGCGCCGTTGCCGGGGAGTCTACGCAAAAGTCAACATACCAAGTACCCATCACAAACCCTTATCTCCCGCATTACATTATTTGCCATTTGCCTCTCGTTTTCCTCTCCCCCACTTCACCCTTGCCGTTTTATTCGCCCTCTCTTTTCCGTCTGCCTCTTCTCCGTTTGCTTGTCGTTATGGCTAGCTCAGTCTTCATCCCTTCGTCTCCAGACTTTGAAGTTCTCCACTTCAAGCAAAGACAAGGGGAAAATTTAAAAGATGCTTGGTTTAGGATGCTCGAATCTTATCGTAGTTGCAATTTAGAGGGAGATTTTAAAATTTTGCTTCGCAATTTTTATGTTGGGCTAACCTTGCCCCACAGACAACTCCTCGATTTTGCTGCCAAGAGTAGTTTTATTGATATTGATCCTAGCTTCGCTTGAGAAATTATAGAGGGGATAGTGGGAGTACTCCCCCTACAAAATGGATCCTCCCCTACCCAAGAAGAAACTCAAATCCTAGAGAAATTATGTGAATTGCGAAAAATTGTTGAAGCTCTCAAAACTATTGGTGGGAATATCAACCGCATGAATAATTTGATTACGCTTTGCAATAAGCAGATGGATGCTTTGGATCAAAGGATCACCGAGCATAACTCCATTAAGAAATTGCCTACCAAAGATAGCAATACCTAGATATATCCTTGCTTGTATGCCTAGCTAGGGGCGTTAAACGATAGCGCTTGTTGGGAGGCAACCCAATTTTATTTTTTATTTTCTTTGATTTTTGCTTCTGTTTAGGAATAAATCTTTGATCTATCCTCTGGTTAGATGTCTTTTTATGTTTTAATTAGTGTTTGTGCCAAGTTAAACCTATAGGATCTTCTTGGATGATAGTTATTTGATCTTGCTGAAAATTCCAGAAACTTTCTGTTCACGAAAATAATTGTTAAAAATCACCAGAACGTGATAAAATATTGATTCCAATTTCTGCTGATCAATAAACAAATTTTCTAGGTCGTCCTATTTTTGCTGAATTTGTGAAGTTCCAGAAGTTTGCGTTAGTTACATATTACTACAGACTGTTCTGCTTTTGACAGATTCTGTTTTTCGTGTAATGTTTGCTTATTTTGATGAGTCTATGGCTAGTAAAAGAGTTTATAAACCATAGAGAAGTTGGAATACAGTAGGTTTAACACCAATATAAATAAAGAATGAGTTCATTACAGTACCTTGAAGTGGTCTTTTGTTTTCTTTCGCTAACGGAGCTCACGAGATTTTCTGTCAAGTTTTGTGTTGTGAAGTTTTCAAGTTTTGGGTGAAAGATTTAATGGATTATGGAACAAGGAGTGGCAAGAGCCTAAGCTTGGGGATTCCCATGTCACCCCCAAGATAATATAAGGACACCTAAAAGCCAAAGCTTGGGGATGCCCCGGAAGGCATCCCCTCTTTCGTCTACTTCCATCGGTAACTTTACTTGGAGCCATATTTTTATTCACCACATGATATGTGTTTTGCTTGGAGCTTCTTGTATTATTTGAGTCTTTGCTTTTTAGTTTAACACAATCATCCTTTCTGTACACACCTTTTGAGAGAGTCACACTTGATTCGTAATTTATTAGAATACTCTATGTGCTTCACTTATATTTTTTGAGCTATATAGTTTTGCTCTAGTGCTTCACTTATATCTTTTAGAGCACGGTGGTGGATTTGTTTTATAGAAACTATTGATCTCTCATGCTTCACTTATATTATTTTGAGAGTCTTAAAATAGCATGGCAATTTGCTTTAATTAATATCTTGAGAAATTTGATGATTGATAATTGTTTTGAGATATAAAGATAGTAATATCATAGTTGTGCTAGTTGAGTAATTGTGGAATTGAAAAATACATGTGTTGGAGTTTGTGATTCCCGTAGCATGCATGTATGGTGAACCGTTATGTAACGAAGTCAGAGCATGAAGTATTTGTTGATTGTCTTCCTTTGTGTGGTGGTCGGGATCGCGCGATGGTTAACTCCTACCAACCCTTCCCCTAGGAGCATGCGTAGTAGTACTTTGCTTCGAGGCCTAATAAATTTTTGCAATAAGTATATGAGTTCTTTATGACTAATGTGAGTCCATGGATTATACGCACACTTACCTTTCCGCAATTTTCTAGCCTCTTCGGTACCGCGCATTGCCCTTTCTCACCTTGAGAGTTGGTGCAAACTTCGCCGGTGCATCCAAACCCCGTGATATGATACGCTCTATCACACATAAACCTCCTTATATCTTCCTCAAAACAGCCACCATACCTACCTATCATGGCATTTCCATAGCCATTCCGAGATACATTGCCATGCAACTTTCCACCGTTTCATTTATCATGACATACTCCATCATTGTCATATTGCTTTGCACGATCATGTAGTTGATATAGTATTTATGGCAAAGCCACCGTTCATAATTCTTTCATACATGTCGCTCTTGATTCATTGCATATCCCGGTACACCGCCGGAGGCATTCATATAGAGTCATATTTTGTTCTAAGTATTGAGTTGTAATTCATGAGTTGTAAGTAAATAAAAGTGTGATGATCATCATTATTAGAGCATTGTCCCAAGTGAGGAAACGATGATGGAGACTATGATTCCCCCACAAGTCGGGATGAGACTCCGGACTAAAAAAAAGAGGCCATAAAAAAGTCCCAAATAAAAAATGATGAGAGAAAAAGAGAGAAGGGACAATGTTACTATCCTTTTACCACACTTGTGCTTCAAAGTAGCACCGTGATCTTCATAATAGAGAGTCTCTCATTTTGTCACTTTCATATACTAGTGGGAAATTTCATTATAGAACTTGGCTTGTATATTCCAATGATGGGCTTCCTCAAATGCCCGAGGTCTTCGTCAGCAAGCAAGTTGGATGCACACCCACTTAGTTTCTTTTTGAGCTTTCATACACTTATAGCTCTAGTGCATCCGTTGCATGGCAATCCCTACTCCTCGCATTAACATCAATTGATGGGCATCTCCATAGCCCGTTGATTAGCCTCGTTGAGTGAGACTTTCTCCCTTTTTGTCTTCCCACATAGCCCCTACCATTATACCTTATTCCACCATAGTGCTATATCCATGGCTTGCGCTCATGTATTACGTAAGAGTTGAAAAGGCTGAAGCGCGTTAAAAGTATGAACCAATTGCTTGGCTAAAACCGGGGTCGTACATGATATGAATATTTTGTGTGGGGAAGATGGAGCATAGCCAGACTATATGATTTTGTAGGGATAACTTGCTTTGGCTATGTTATTTTGATAAGACATAATTGCTTAGTTAGTATGCTTGAAGTATTATTGTTTTTATGTCAACATTAAACTTTTATCTTGAATCATATCAAATCTGAACATTCATGCCACAATAAGAAGAATTATATTGAAATTATGCCAAGTAGCATTACACATCAAAAATTATGTTTTTATCATTTACCTACTCGAGGACGAGCAGGAATTAAGCTTTGGGATGCTTGATACGTCTCCAACGTATCTATAATTTTTGATTGCTCCATGCTATATTATATTCTATTTTGGACATTATTGGGCTTTATTATAAAGTTTTATATTATTTTTGGGACTAACCTATTAACCGGAGGCCCAGCCCAGAATTGCTGTTTTTTGCCTATTTCAGAGTTTCGCAGAAAAAGAATATCAAACAGAGTCCAAACGGAATGAAACCTTCGGAAACGTGATTTTTGGAACGAACGTGATCTAGAGGACTTGGACCCTACGCCAAGAAAGCAACCAGGAAGACACGAGGTAGGGGGGCGCGCCCTCCACCCTCGTGGGGCCCATGTTGATCCACCAACGTACTTCTTCCTCCTATATATACCTACGTACCCCCAAACTACCAGATACGGAGCCAAAAACCAAATTCCACCGCCGCAACCTTCTGTACCCGTGAGATCCCATCTTGGGGCCTTTTCCGGAGCTCCGCCAGAGGGGGCATCGATCACGGAGGGCTTCTACATCAACACCATAGCATCTCCGATGATGTGTGAGTAGTTTACCTCAGACCGTCGGGTCCATAGTTATTAGCTAGATGGCTTCTTCTCTCTTTTAGGATCTCAATACAATGTTCTCCCCCTCTCTCGTGGAGATCTATTCGATGTAATCTTCTTTTGCGGTGTGTTTGTTGAGACCGATGAATTGTGGGTTTATGATCAAGTTTATCTATGAACAATATTTGATTCTCCTCTAAATTCTTTTATGTATGATTGGTTATCTTTGCAAGTCTCTTCGAATTATCAATTTGGTTTGGCCTACTAGATTGATCTTTCTTGCAATGGGAGAAGTGCTTAGCTTTGGGTTCAATCTTGCGGTGTCCTTTCCCAGTGACAGTAGGGGCAGCAAGGCACGTATTATATTGTTGCCATCGAGGATAAGAAGATGGGGTTTATATCATATTGCATGAGTTTATCCCTCTACATCATGTCATCTTGCTTAAAGCGTTACTCCGTTCTTATGAACTTAATACTCTAGATGCATGCTGGATAGCGGTCGATGTGTGGAGTAATAGTAGTAGATGCAGGCAGGAGTCGGTCTACTTGTCTCGGACGTGATGCCTATATACATGATCATACCTAGATATTCTCATAACTATGCTCAATTATGTCACTTGCTCAACAGTATTTTGTTCACCCACCGTAATACTTATGCTCTCGGGAGAAGCCACTAGTGAAACCTATGGCCCCCGGGTCTATTTTCCATCATATTAATCTTCCACTACTTAGCTATTTTCATTGCTTTTTATTTTACTTTGCATCTTTATCATAAAAATATCAAAAATATTATCTTATCATATCTATCAGATCTCACTCTCGTAAGTGACCGTGTAGGGATTGACAACCCCTTATCGCGTTGGTTGCAAGGATTTATTTGTTTGTGTAGGTGAGAGGGACTCGTGCATGGCCTCCTACTGGATTGATACCTTGGTTCTCCAAAACTGAGGGAAATACTTACGCTACTTTGCTGCATCACCCTTTCCTCTTCAAGGGAAAACCAACGCAGTGCTCAAGAGGTAGCAAGAAGGATTTCTGGCGCCGTTGCCGGGGAGGCTTACGCAAAGTCAAGTCAAGATTTGGACTCCCGACAACGAGCCATTTCTGGCGCCGTTGCCGGGGAGTCTACGCAAAAGTCAACATACCAAGTACCCATCACAAACCCTTATCTCCCGCATTACATTATTTGCCATTTGCCTCTCGTTTTCCTCTCCCCCACTTCACCCTTGCCGTTTTATTCGCCCTCTCTTTTCCGTCCGCCTCTTCTCCGTTTGCTTGTTGTTATGGCTAGCTCAGTCTTCATTCCCTTCGTCTCCAGACTTTGAAGTTCTCCATTTCAAGCAAAGACAAGGGGAAAATTTAAAAGATGCTTGGTTTAGGATGCTCGAATCTTATCGTAGTTGCAATTTAGAGGGAGATTTTAAAATTTTTCTTCACAATTTTTATGTTGGGCTAACCTTGCCCCATAGACAACTCCTTGATTTTGCTGCCAAGAGTAGTTTTACTTATATTGATCCTAGCTTCGCGTACGAAATTATAGAGGGGATAGTGGGAGTACTCCCCCTACAAAATGGATCCTCCCCTACCCAAGAAGAAACTCAAATCCTAGAGAAATTATGTGAATTGCAAAAAATTGTTGAACCTCTCAAAAGTATTGGTGGGAATATCAACCGCATGAATAATTTGATTACGCTTTGCAATAAGCGGATGGATGCTTTGGATCAAAGGATCACCGAGCATAACTCCATTAAGAAATTGCCTACCAAAGATGGCAATACCTAGATCTATCCTTGCTTGTATGCCTAGCTAGGGGCGTTAAACGATAGCGCTTGTTGGGAGGAAACCCAATTTTATTTTTTAGTTTTTTTGCTTTTTGCTTCTGTTTAGGAATAAATCTTTGATCTATCCTCTGGTTAGATGTCTTTTTATTTTTTAATTAGTGTTTGTGCCAAGTTAAACCTATAGGATCTTCTTGGATGATAGTTATTTGATCTTGCTGAAAATTCCAGAAACTTTCTGTTCACGAAAATAATTGTTAAAAATCACCAGAACGTGATAAAATATTGATTCCAATTGCTTCTGATCAATAAACACATTTTCTAGGTCGTCCTATTTTTGCTGAATTTTTGGAGTTCCAGAAGTTTGCGTTAGTTACAGATTACTACAGACTGTTCTGTTTTTGACAGATTCTGTTTTTGTGTGTTGTTTGCTTATTTCGATGAGTCTATGGCTAGTAAAAGAGTTTATAAACCATAGAGAAGTTGGAATACAGTAGGTTTAACACCAATATAAATAAAGAATGAGTTCATTACAGTACCTTGAAGTGGTCTTTTGTTTTCTTTCGCTAACGGAGCTCACGAGATTTTCTATCAAGTTTTGTGTTGTGAAGTTTTCAAGTTTTGGGTGAAAGATTTGATGGATTATGGAACAAGGAGTGGCAAGAGCCAAAGCTTGGGGATGCCCCGGAAGGCATCCCCTCTTTCGTCTACTTCCATCGGTAACATTACTTGGAGCCATATTTTTATTCACCACATGATATGTGTGTTGTTTGGAGCGTCTTGTATTATTTGAGTCTTTGCTTTTTAGTTTACCACAATCATCCTTGCTGTACACACCTTTTGAGAGAGTCACACTTGATTCGGAATTTATTAGAATACTCTATGTGCTTCACTTATATTTTTTGAGCTATATAGTTTTGCTCTAGTGCTTCACTTATATCTTTTAGAGCACGGTGGTGGATTTGTTTTATAGAAACTATTGATCTCTCATGCTTCACTTATATTATTTTGAGAGTCTTAAAATAGCATGGCAATTTGCTTTAATTAATATCTTGAGAAATTTGATGCTTGATAATTGTTTTGAGATATAAAGATAGTAATATCATAGTTGTGCTAGTTGAGTAATTGTGGAATTGAAAAATACATGTGTTGGAGTTTGTGATTCCCATAGCATGCACGTATGGTGAACCGTTATGTAACGAAGTCCGAGCATGAAGTATTTGTTGATTGTCTTCCTTTGTGTGGTGGTCGGGATCGCGCGATGGTTAACTCCTACCAACCCTTCCCCTAGGAGCATGCGTAGTAGTACTTTGCTTCGAGGCCTAATAAATTTTTGCAATAAGTATATGAGTTCTTTATGACTAATGTGAGTCCATGGATTATACGCACACTTACCTTTCCGCAATTTTCTAGCCTCTTCGGTACCGCGCATTGCCCTTTCTCACCTTGAGAGTTGGTGCAAACTTCGCCGGTGCATCCAAACCCCGTGATATGATACGCTCTATCACACATAAACCTCCTTATATCTTCCTCAAAACAGCCACCATACCTACCTATCATGGCATTTCCATAGCCATTCCGAGATACATTGCCATGCAACTTTCCACCGTTTCATTTATCATGACATACTCCATCATTGTCATATTGCTTTGCACGATCATGTAGTTGATATAGTATTTATGGCAAAGCCACCGTTCATAATTCTTTCATACATGTCGCTCTTGATTCATTGCATATCCCGGTACACCGCCGGAGGCATTCATATAGAGTCATATTTTGTTCTAAGTATTGAGTTGTAATTCATGAGTTGTAAGTAAATAAAAGTGTGATGATCATCATTATTAGAGCATTGTCCCAAGTGAGGAAACGATGATGGAGACTATGATTCCCCCACAAGTCGGGATGAGACTCCGGACTAAAAAAAAGAGGCCATAAAAAAGTCCCAAATAAAAAATGATGAGAGAAAAAGAGAGAAGGGACAATGTTACTATCCTTTTACCACACTTGTGCTTCAAAGTAGCACCGTGATCTTCATAATAGAGAGTCTCTCATTTTGTCACTTTCATATACTAGTGGGAAATTTCATTATAGAACTTGGCTTGTATATTCCAATGATGGGCTTCCTCAAATGCCCGAGGTCTTCGTCAGCAAGCAAGTTGGATGCACACCCACTTAGTTTCTTTTTGTGCTTTCATATACTTATAGCTCTAGTGCATCCGTTGCATGGCAATCCCTACTCCTCGCATTAACATCAATTGATGGGCATCTCCATAGCCCGTTGATTAGCCTCGTTGATGTGAGACTTTCTCCCTTTTTGTTTTCCCACATAACCCCTACCATTATACCTTATTCCACCATAGTGCTATATCCATGGCTTGCGCTCATGTATTGCGTAAGAGTTGAAAAGGCTGAAGCGCGTTAAAAGTATGAACCAATTGCTTGGCTAAAACCGGGGTCGTACATGATATGAATATTTTGTGTGGGGAATATGGAGCATAGCCAGACTATATGATTTTGTAGGGATAACTTGCTTTGGCTATGTTATTTTGATAAGACATAATTGCTTAGTTAGTATGCTTGAAGTATTATTGTTTTTATGTCAACATTTAACTTTTATCTTGAATCATATCAAATCTGAACATTCATGCCACAATAAGAAGAATTATATTGAAATTATGCCAAGTAGCATTACACATCAAAAATTATGTTTTTAACATTTACCTACTCGAGGACGAGCAGGAATTAAGCTTGGGGATGCTTGATACGTCTCCAACGTATCTATAATTTTTTATTGCTCCATGCTATATTATATTATGTTTTGGACATCATTGAGCTTTATTATACACTTTTATATTATTTTTGGGACTAACCTATTAACCGGAGGCCAGCCTAGAATTGCTGTTTTTTGCCTATTTCAGAGTTTCGCAGAAAAAGAATATCAAACAGAGTCAAAACGGAATGAAACCTTCGGGAACGTGATTTTCGGAACGAACATGATCCAGAGGACTTGGACCCTACGTCAAGAAAGCAACCAGGAATGCACGAGGTAGGGGGGCGCGCCGTCCACCCTCGTGGGGCCCACGTTGCTCCACCGACGTACTTCTTCCTCCTATATATACCTACGTACCCCCAAACTACCAGATACAGAGCCAAAAACATAATTCCACCGTCGCAACCTTCTGTACCCGTGAGATCCCATCTTGGGGCCTTTTCCGGAGCTCCGCCGGAGGGGGCATCGATCACGGAGGGCTTCTACATCAACACCATAGCCTCTCCGATGATGTGTGAGTAGTTTACCTCAGACCTTTGGGTCCATAGTTATTAGCTAGATGGCTTCTTCTCTCTTTTTGGATCTCAATACAATGTTCTCCCCCTCTCTCGTGGAGATCTATTCGATGTAATCTTCTTTTGCGATGTGTTTGTTGAGACCGATGAATTGTGGGTTTATGATCAAGTTTATCTATGAACAATATTTGAGTCTCCTCTGAATTCTTTTATGTATGATTGGTTATCTTTGCAAGTCTCTTTGAATTATCAGTTTGGTTTGGCCTACTAGATTGATCTTTCTTGCAATGGGAGAAGTGCTTAGCTTTGGGTTCAATCTTGCGGTGTCCTTTCCCAGTGACAGTAGGGGCAGCAAGGCACGTATTGTATTGTTGCCATCGAGGATAACAAGATGGGGTTTATATCATATTGCATGAGTTTATCCCTCTACATCATGTCATCTTGCTTAAAGCGTTACTCTGTTCTTATGAACTTAATACTCTAGATGCATGCTGGATAGCGGTCGATGTGTGGAGTAATAGTAGTAGATGCAGGCAGGAGTCGGTCTACTTGTCTTGGACGTGATGCCTATATACATGATCATACCTAGATATTCTTATAACTATGCTCAATTCTGTCAATTGCTCAACAGTAATTTGTTCACCCACCGTAATACTTATGCTCTCGAGAGAAGCCACTAGTGAAACCTATGGCCCCCGGGTCTATTTTCCATCATATTAATCTTCCACTACTTAGCTATTTTCATTGCTTTTTATTTTACTTTGCATCTTTATCATAAAAATACCAAAAATACTATCTTATCATATCTATCAGATCTCACTCTCGTAAGTGACCATGTAGGGATTGACAACTCCTTATCGCGTTGGTTGCGAGGATTTATTTGTTTGTGTAGGTGTGAGGGACTCGTGCGTGGCCTCCTACTGGATTGATACCTTGGTTCTCAAAAACTGAGGGAAATACTTACGCTACTTTGCTGCATCACCCTTTCCTCTTCAAGGGAAAACCAACGTAGTGCTCAAGAGGTAGCAAGAAGGATTTCTGGCGCCGTTGCCGGGGAGGCTTACGCAAAGTCAAGTCAAGATTTGGACTCCCGACAATGAGCCATTTCTAGCGCCGTTGTCGGGGAGTCTATGCAAAAGTCAACATACTAAGCTTGGGGATGCAAAAATGAGCAACCAACTAAGCTTGGGGATGCCCCCGAGTGGTATCCCCTCTTTCTTCCAACAACTATCGGTATTTTACTTGAAACTATATTTTTATTCGTCACATGATATGTGTTTTGCTTGGAGCGTCTTGTATGATTTGAGTCTTTGCTTGTTTTATTTTGTGTTTTAAGTCATCAATCCTTGCTGTACACACCTATTTGAGAGAGCCAAAATTATTTCATGACTTGTTAGAATTGCTCTCTATGCTTCACTTAAATTTTTATGAGCAATGGACTTGCTCTAGTGCTTCACTTATATATTTTTGAGCACAGTGTGCTTTATTATTTTTGAAGAAATGCTATCTTGCTTTACTTAGATTTATTTGAGAGTTAGTAAAATTTTCAAGAAATTCTCTCTTGCTTCACTTAAATTAATTTGAGAGAAAGAAAACAATTATGCTCATGATCTTCACTTATATTTGTTTGAGCTTGTCAAAAGCAATACATGAAAATTAGTCTCAAAGTGATAGATATCCAAGAAGGATATAATAAAAACTTTCATGAAGATCATTGGACAAAATAAACTTGATTCTTAGTAATAGCTTTGAGATATGATGATGTGATATGTGAGTTATGTTGGTGAGTAATTATGCTTTAGTAAGAATATTGGTGTTAAGGTTTGTGATTCCCTATGCAAGTACGAAAGTCAATAGTCATGCAATGAAATTATATCCTACTTGTGGTGCATTATTCGGTGTTATTTATGCTTAATGCTTGCTTAAGAGATTATTCGTTTCTTGGTTGGTCGCTTCCCAATCTTTTGCTAGCCTTCATTTTGCACTAAATATGACCTCTACTTGTGCATCCAAAAACCCCTAAACCAGTGTTGCCACATGAGTCCACTATATCTACCTATATGTGGTATTCTTTTGCCGTTCTAAGCAAATTTGTATGTGCAATCTCTAATTTCCAAAATAAACTTCTCTTTTGTGTGTTTGTTTCGCTCGCGGAGCGGTGTGGGGTGGCTAATATTTTCCATGCTAGATGTGTTATTCTCAAGATGAGTGTTTATTCACTTGTCATTGCACAAGAGTAAGGCAAAGGTATTAGGGATGCCCAGTCCCAAAATGCAAAAAAATTGAATTTACTTTATGTTGTCAAATAATATATTCCTTGGAAAGTGTTGGTGGTATGGAGGGCACGCGTGGATACGGTTAGCCATGAAAGTGAAAGTATGGTGGAAAAAGGAATAGACTTTATTTTCTGTTTGGCAACCGCCTATGGCATATCTAGCATGGAAAGTGTTCGGAACTCTAAGTCGTTTTCGTTGGTGGGATGGATACACCTCCCAAAATGTTTTTATCTCCAAGTTTTTCGCTTTGAGCTCTGGCACCTCTACAAATCCCTACTTCCCTCTGCAAAGGGCCTTTCTTCTACTTCATGCAATTTTTATTTTGAGTCTCCATCTTCTCTTATAAAAGCACCAACTAGGAGGCAATATGATCGTACTTAAGTATTGGGTGTAGCTAATATTCGAGTGTGTTTCATGAATGGATCAATGTTTGAGCATGATGGGCTAGGGATAACTTATTTTAGCGTTGATATTTTGAAAGACATGGTTGCTTGTTGATCTGCTTGAGTGTCTAAATTATCATGTCAAAACTAGACTATTGCTGTGAACAACTAAAAGTCCAAATGTCCATGCTATAAAGAAAAGAAATATGAGATGACATGTTAGGCAGCATTCCAGATAAAAAATTCTGTTTTTATCACTTACCTACTCGAGGACAAGTAGGAGTTAAGCTTGGAGATGCTGATACGTCTCCAACGTATCTATAATTTTTGATTATTCCATGCTATTATATTATCAATCTTGGATGTTTTACAATCATTTATAGTCATTTTATATCACTTTTTGGTACGTACTAACCTATTGACATAGTGCCACGTGCCAATTGCTGTTTTTTCCATGTTTTTTACATCGCAGAAAATCAATATCAAACGGAGTCCAAATGCCCTGAAACGTTACGGAGAATTTTGATGGGCCAGAAGGAACACAACGGGCCCTGACTGCGCCTGGGGGGTGCCCCGAGGGGGCACAACCCACCAGGGCACGCCAGGAGGCCCAGGCACGCCCTGGTGGGTTGTGCCCACCTCGGGTGCCCCCCCCCCGACCGCCTCTTTGCTCTATAAATACCCCAATATTCCACAAACCCTAAGAACGTCGATGAAATATTCATGCAGCTGCCGCAGAGTCCAGAACCACCAGATCCAATCTAGACACCATCTCGGATGGGTTTCACCACCTCCATTGGTGCCTCTCCGATGATGCGTGAGTAGTTCTTTGTGGACCTTGGGGTCCGTAGTTAGTAGCTAGATGGCTTCCTCTCTCTCGCTGGATTCTCAATACAATGGTCTCTTGGAGATCCATATGATGTCTATTGCGGTGTGTTTGTTGGGATCGATGAACTTTGAGTTTATGATCAGATCTATCTTTTTATATCCATGAAAGTTATTTGAGTTTATTTGATATCTTATATGCATGATTGCTTGTAGCCTCGTATTTCTCTCCGATATTCAGGTTTTGTTTGGCCAACTTGATCTATTTATCTTGCAATGGGAAGAGGTGCCCGGTAGTGGGTTCGATCTTACGGTGCTTGATCCCAGTGACAGAAAGGGAAACAACACTTATGTATCATTGCTACTAAGGATAAAACGATGGGGTCTATCTCTACATAGGTAGATCTTGTCTACATCATGTCATCGTTCTTATTGCATTACTCCGTTTCTCCATGAACTTAATACACTAGATGCATGCTGCATAGCGGTCGATGTGTGGAGTAATAGTAGTAGATGCAGGCAGGAGTCGATCTACTAATCTTGGAAGTGATGCCTATATAATGATCATTGCCTGGATATCGTCATAATTATTTTAAGTTCTATCAATTTCCCAACAGTAATTTGTTCACCCACCGTTTGCTATTTTTCTCGAGAGAACCACTAGTGAAACCTACGGCCCCCGGGTCTTCTTTCTCATATATTTGCCTTTGCGATCTACTTTTCTCTTGCATTTATTTTCAAATCTATTAAACCAAAAATACAAAAATACTTTGCTGCACTTTATTTTATTTGCAATCTATTTATTCAATCTATTACAACTTTCTCCCGTCCACGCACCGTTTCTGGCGCCGTTACCCGAAAGGGATTGACAACCCCTTTAACACATCGGGTTGCGAGTGGTTGTTATTTGTGTGCATGGGTTATTTACGTTGTGTTGCTTGGTTCTCCTACTGGTTTGATAACCTTGGTTTCGTATCTGAGGGAAATACCTACCTCCGCTGTGCTGCATCATCCTTCCTCTTTGGGGAAATACCGACGTAGTTTCAAGCGACATCAGGGCCACTCCCCCGCCACCACGTCAGCGACAGGCGGGACCAGCAGCGGGGTCAGACCCCCCCTCGGCCTGCGTGCGCCTGCAGCCGCGGTCGGGCAGCGGATCCGCTACGCCCGCTCGGTTGGTTGGCATCCGTGTGCATACAGGGGAGGCGGCCACACCAGCGACCACAGGATCTCATGTGCATGAGGCGACAGATTCGCCTGCTGCGTCAGCGCGTGCAGATTCACCCAGATCTTCTGTGGTGAGTGTACCAGTGGTCCAGCCAACGGCTTCTTCACGGATTATGACTCGGCTACAAAATGGTATATGAAATCCTAAAATAATAAAAGATGGGACTATACCATATGGATGTTGTGTATTTCAGGAGAGCCAACAACGTTGAGTAGTGCACTTGATGATCCTAAATGGAAGAAATTGATGGATGAGGAATATTCTGCACTTATGAGGAACAAAACCTGGCATCTTGTACCAAATCAGAAAGGTAAAAATATCATTAATTGCAAATGGGTGTATAGTATTAAAAAGAATGCAGATGGCTCCATTGACAGGTATAAGGCACGTCTAGTTGCAAAGGGCTTTAAACAACGTTATGGTATTGATTGTGAGGACACCTTTAGTCCTGTTGTGAAAGTTGCAACTATCAGACTTGTGTTTGTCATTACTGTATCCAGGGGATGGACCCTAAGACAGCTAGATGTACAGAATGGGTTTTTGCATGGTGTTCTGGAAGAGGAAGTGTTTATGAGACAACCACCTGGATATGAGAGTAAGAAGTTACCACATTATGTTTGCAAGCTTGACAAAGCACTCTATGGTTTAAAACAAGCACCCAGAGCATGGTACTCCAGATTGAGCTTACAGTTGAAATATCTTGGCTTCATTGCTTCCAAGGTTGATACATCCTTGTTTATTTATAACAAGGCAGGTGTAGTCATTTCTGTGCTTATATATGTTGATGACATCATAGTTGCAAGTTCTTCACAAAATGCTACTAATGCTCTTCTACATGATTTGAGCTCAGAGTTTGCCTTGAAGGACCTAGGTGATTTGCATTTCTTCCTAGGTATTGAAGTCAAGAAAACTCAAGATCCCATTGTGTTGAATCAGGAAAAATACATTATTGAGCTTCTGTCTCGCATGGGAATGAAGAATTGTAAGCCAGTGCCTACACCTTTGTCCTCCTCAGAAAAAACTCTCAGCATATGAAGGTGAGCCACTTCAAGAGGAGGAGAGCACAAGGTATAGGAGTACCGTGGGAGCATTACAATATCTAACTCTCACACGTCCAGATATCTCATTTGCTGTCAACAAGGTTTGTCAATATCTACATGCACCTACTTCTACACTTGGTAAGCTGTCAAGAGAATTGTAAGATATCTGAAGCATACTATGGGAACAAGGCTTCATTTCAAACGTTCTAATTCCTCTCTTGTGAGTACATTCTATGATGCTGACTGGGCAGGATGTAGTGACGACAGAAGATCAACGGGAGGTTTTGCAGTATTCTTTGGGTCTAATCTTATTTTTTGGAGTGCTAGAAAGCAAGCCACTGTGTCACGGTCAAGCACAGAAGCTTAATACAAGTCCTTGGCGAATGCAAGTGCTCAAATCATTTTGGGTTGAATCACTTCTTGAGGAATTGGGGATCAAGAAAAATCATATCTCATTTTTATGGTGTGATAACTTGGGAGCAGCATATTTGTCTGCAAATCCAGTGTTTCATGCAAGGACAAAGCACATAGAAATTGATTTTCACTTTGTGCGAGAAAGAGTTGCAGCAAAGAAACTCAAGATACGGTTTATCCCCTCCAAGGATCAAGTGGCAGATGGCTTTACAAAGGCATTACCAGCAAGACCATTTGAGGAGTTCAAGAGTAGTCTTAATTTATGATAGTTGAGATTAAAGGAGGGTGTTAGAGAATATTGTTGTAATCTCAACCTCTTTCCTTATTCCTTGTTCTATTCAAACTCTTGTATCTCTCACCTTGTATGCCAAGGCAAGGCTTCTGCCCACATCAATATAAACCCAACGCTGCTCCCCTTGAGGGAGTAGGAATGCTTACGATCTTACAAGTTTTACATGGACACCATGGCCATCAAAAGCGAGGGTGAGAAAAAATATATAAGTGACAACATGATGGGCCACCGTGTTAAAATATAGGACGCTCATATGTCGGCGTATTGAGCTATACTTATTTGGCTAGGACATAATATTTTTGTGTCCCATTGCAACGCATGGGCATGTTTGCTAGTATAATAGATTAACTACGATGCGAGTTAGAACCGCAAGCTTTTCTTTGGTCTTAATATTTGTTGCATGCATTTTATTATGTCGTTTTTTAGAGGTCTGTAGAAGGCTTGTTGGACCATATCCATTTGACATCATCTATCCCTAACAAGTAGTGATACTTGTGCTCTTAGGAAGCAGTATAAGTGCAGGTATGTTCTAGCTTTCTTAAATATTTTTTTAAATATGATGTTGACTACAAGTATCACCACAAAACAAGCTGTCACGGACTGTTACCAATTATTACGTACGTGTTACCAATGGTATTTGTTACAATTGATGTCTCACTATTATTGTAACATAGTATATCTCACCCTTAATTTGTTTGGGATGCACAGAGGTCTGTGAGAGAAGGAGCTATTTTTTTCTTCTTCTTTTGTTCCAAGTCTCGATGCAATTGGTTTTGTCAAGAAATGGGGATTGGTAAAAAAAAAGTCGAGCAGTATTGGGCAGTGGCAAGGTATTCGGCTTATGCAACTGCAAAATTTGCATCATCGTATAGAACTTGAATAAATATTACTATGCCGAGTGCACCGGAAGCTTGGATCTAATAATTGGGCACTTTTTTTCACTTTGTGGTTATGTTTGGAAGTGATAATTATATGTCTAGTCTCAGCAAAAACTGCTTAAAGGCGGAATTCATAGAGTTATTAATAAATATAATGAACGCTGGTGCACTTGAAGCTTTCATTTCTAAGTTGACCACTTTGTATACTCGAATAACTGAGTTATGGTCCTAAGAGATAATAATAATATCGTGCGCGAATTATACCGTGTATGTACGCATGCATGTTGAGGCCGGTTTTAAGATCACATATTTTTCTCTTCATCAATCATCGATCGATCCGGTGAATCGGTTGGTGGTGCTAATTAAGGAGCACGTATTTCCTCTTCTATCTGTCTCTCATCAGGCCGCTCCGGCCGCCATGTTGCCTGTCAATTCATTCCTTCCTTCCGAAAGATACCGACGGACAGGGGAGCACCTATGTGTCGCATTCTGCGGCAAATATATGCCCCTTCGCACACGGAGGGCCCGACTGGGCCGGCCCATTGGGGTGCGCCGCGAAAAATTACAAAAAGTTGTTCCCGTTAGTTGGGATTGGGATTGGGACTCGATCCCGGGACTGCCTACTCACGCGCGCACACTGCTAGCCACTACGACCAACGAGATATACTCCCTACTATACGTCGCCACACTTAAAAACTAATAGCAGTAGACATAACACTATAAGAAATAATCCCGAATTTTTTTCAAAAAATTGACTTATTTTCCAAACTTACAAACAAGTGTTGATAAAATCCAAACAATTCTCTGAAATGGTGAACACATTTTGAAATTTCTGAATTTTTTTAAACACAAACAATTTTCGAATTTGTGAACAAAACATCAAACCGGAAACAATTTTTAAAATCATGAACATATTTTGAATTTTTGGAAAAAAATGAAAATCACAAAAAAAATGAAATATGAACAAATTTTTGAAAAGAAGAACATTTTCTAAAATTTGTGAACAATTTTTGAAAATAGGAAGACTTTCTGAAAATCATATAATTATTTGAAAAGTTCTAAAACAAATTTTGAAAATAACCATTTCGAAAATAAAATAAATATGAGAACATTTTTTAAATCCCCAAAAAAATTTAAAAAAATGAGAACATTGTTTAAATCCCCGAATTGTTTTTTTAATGCAATTTTCTTTTGAATTTATGAACAAATTTTGAAAACACGAACATTTTAAAAAATTGAACCTTTTTTAAAAGCATAAATATTTGTGAAAATACATTCCAAACAGTTTTTTTTAAATGAGAACATTTTTTACATCCCCGAACAATTTTAAAAAAAATGCAATTTTGTTTGAGTTTATAAATAATTTTTGAATACACAAACATTTTTAAAAATTGAACGTTTATTAAAAGCACCAATACTTTTTTAAGTTTCCGAACAATTTTGGTAACGTGAACTTTAAAATAAGAAAAAATAATTGAAAATTTAAGAAAAAACGGAAAAAGAAAGAAGAAAGAAGAAAAATAAACAGAAAATGATAAAAGAAAAAACGAAAAAGTATAAAAATTGAAAAGAAACAGGAAAACCGGTTCAAGGAACCTTCTAGAAGGTTCCCAAAACCAGAAAAACCGGTTGGGTAGCAGGAATTGAACCCGCAAATTTACCAATTATGAGTTGGGCGCTTTAACCATTCGGAAGGTCCCAAAACTGGAAACGCTGCGTCATGTTAATGGGCCGGCTCAACTTACCTCCCGATAGCTAGCTCTGCGCGAAACCTCACACTTCGACGCAGAATGCGTCACATAGGATATTTCGACGGACAGAACACAACCCAAAAGACCTACCACGCCACGCCGCCGACGTTTGCGGCAGCGCATGGGCCGTTAACCTCTGATGTGGACCCTCCCTTGCCGGCCCGGCCGGACCCTCGATCCACCTCCTCTCGGATCAACCACACTTCTTCATACATATATACTCCTAAATCTACGAGTTGAATTTTATGTTTTTTGAAATTGTCACCGGGGAGAAAGGCTCCCATCAACCCTATATTAAGTCCGTAAGCATCTTATCGGCAACCTTTCGTTCAAGCACGGCAAATTTAGGTTGGCCCTTTGACATGTGCATTAATTCAATTAAATTGGCCTTTTCCCTAAAATAACGCCATGCATTAACTCATTCAAATATTTCTTTAAAAATAACTTATTCAAATCAAGTCTTAAGAAAATCTCA
The DNA here is from genome assembly GCF_018294505.1 of Triticum aestivum. Taxonomy (NCBI): domain Eukaryota; kingdom Viridiplantae; phylum Streptophyta; class Magnoliopsida; order Poales; family Poaceae; genus Triticum; species Triticum aestivum. The sequence continues at coordinate 4,169,260 of NC_057808.1, read as the reverse complement.
ACTAAATCCAAACTTTACTTGCCTTCCACTACTTACACTCAAATCCAATCAATTTTTACCAAAACATCAACTATAATCAAAGTTGGCCGGCCCATTTGACACGTGCATGTGTTTTTTTTTCTTTTTTTTCTATGACCAACATATTATTTTGTGTTCGGCATACTATCAGAATTGGCACAGACTTGCACACCATGGTGAGTTGGTAGCGTCGCCTCCATTTAGGTAAACCTGCTCCATCGACTTTTTCTATCCCACTAATTTATTTAAATTTGGTTTTTAGCTCACTGATCTTCTTAATCCCATTTTTATATGCCTAACTTAGTAATATCGTTATGGAAAGGAATCAATCATGATGATCTATAATCAATCTTTAAAGATTAAATCTATGGAAAGTAATCGACCGGTTCAACCCTTACCAGACAAAACTCTTCTATGACAAGGCAACATTTCTCTGCTACTTAAAAAAATAGTGCTCCTTTTACTGCCAGGCAGTACTCTTTCGTCAACCGGTTCAACCCCTGCCACCATGTCCCTTCATCTATTTTTTTGTCCAGCCGGGCTTTTGTCCCACCATGCCTTATTTGAGTGCACATTATCGTACGCTGCTCAATCACATTAATACCTTCCAATACGTCATTCAATCACATTAATTAAACCTTCTCATACCTTGTTCTTTTTTTAACACAGTATAGACGCAAAGCGCTCATATAAACGCGCATACACTCACCCCTATGAACATACACACGCACATCCTACCCCTATGAGCACCTCCGAGAGACTGGGCCGGCATATCGTCTTGAAATTTTACAAAGCCACCGTAGGCGCCTCGTAGTCGACGGGAACGTCTTCTCCCACTGAAAGCGTATCGTCGGATATCCTGAAATAAATCGAGGATAAATGCGAGCACGAGGACTTGAACCCTCTGGTGGGCTGGGTATATCACTGTCCACCTAACCATCCCAACGACAGGTTGGTTCGCTTCCCATACGTACCTTGTTTAATCACATTGATTAAGCCTTCCCATACGTCCTATGTCGTTGATTGATTAACTTACCGTATAATAATTTACTTATCGCTCAAGACACAACCTACCAAATTAACTTTTGCTCAAAAAAAGAAACAAGTTAACTTATCGTGATCGATCTCACCACCCCCTTCCATGATCGAGCTCGCAACCCCGTCCGCCCGGCGAGCTGGTGTATAGCCCGAGCCGAAGCTCCGACCCGTGACCCCTTCGGCTTGCTGCAACCCTCTTCACTAGCGTCGCCACCCTGATGTGCACGATGACGGGTGATCTGATCCAGTGGCGCGGTTTGCATGCGTGGGATGATCCTCCCTCTCTATGGAGTCTCTAGACGCCTGGTACAAGATCTTCTTGATTTCGATGATGCTTTTGCATGTACACTACAATGATCTTGTCCCTCCCCTGATGCATGACGCTGCTTCCGGTGATTGAAGTCACATCCTTGCCACCATGGCATGACGTGGTGCTCTAGATCCAAGTCCTCAATCTCCGGTTTGATCTTCCTTTCTTTTTGCAGGGCCAGATTGATCTTCTGCAGAATATGCATCCGTCGTCGCCAGCCAGCCACGTCCTGTTTTGATTTGGATGGTGACATGGGTGGATGGAAGGAACTCACACGCGTGTGCAACGCATGCAACAGAAAATGAAGCGACTCGTGGAGGAATGTAGGCCGTGGGTGAGTGAGGGGGCACATCACCAGATATTTTACTACTAATAATACATTTCTTATTATTTCTTATATAACCTTTTTGCTTCACGAGCTAGCTTCTTTCTTTTGGGTTTTTTAAGGATCCTTTCTTTTGGTTTCATGCGTTGCCAACCACCGATTTCTCACGGCCCAAATCTGAACACACGTCCTAAAAAGGCCAACACACGTTCTCATGCACGCGTCCATTTGTATCTATTTTTTCCTTTTTCTTTTGCGGGGACGTTCATTTGTACTCCCTTCTACGACCACATTTTATTTTATCTTTACTACTTAACCCGCAAAAGAAAATATCATACTACTTCACTTTTTTTTTGGAAAAGGGGGATTCCCCGGCCTCTGCATCAGGTGGATGCATACGGCCATTTAGATAAATAAAATAGGTTCAACAATGTCGAAAAGTCGTAAAAGAAAACTACGTCGAGCTCACATAGACCTCGTCATGAAAACACAAAAAAAGGCCATATAGCCACAACCGGCTGGCAGAAAAATAGGTATGGAAACTAATTGCCTATCCTATTACATGACCGCCATCCAAACCGGTTGAATATATCCCGCGCTACCATCTCCCACCGGACAGATCCAGTAACCAAACGCTCCCTGGCCTCCGTCGGAGTGAGTAGGGACCACATACGGATCAACGCCGTAGCACGGAATACAACCTGCAAAAAATGAATAGTAGTTATTCTGTTAAAAGCCAAATCATTTCTGCAGTTCCAAATTGCCCATAACAACGCACAAACTCCTACACGAATGTGTCTAGCTGTACCGGACTCTATCCCATCCAGCCACGTTCCAAATAACGACCCGACCGAACTCGGAGGAGTAATGTTAAAAGCAATTTGCACTGAGCGCCACAAAATTCTTGCCAACGGGCACTCAAAGAATAGATGCTTAATGGTTTCATCCCGATCACAGAAACTACACCTAGTAGGTCCTGTCCAATTGCGCTTAACCAAGTTGTCCTTTGTTAGAATGACCTGTTTATGGACAAACCACATAAACACTTTGATTTTCAAAGGAACTTTGACTTTCCAAACATGTTTGGAGTTAGGAATGACACTCGAGTTAATAACATCGATGTACATCGATTTAACGGTAAAATGTCCAGACCTAGTAAGCTTCCAACACAACTGATCAGGCTGATGTTGTAGCTGAACCTCCATCAGTCTACGCACCAGATGAAGCCAAGCTTCCCATCTATTACCAACAAGCACCCTCCTAAACTGAATATTAAGGGGGGTGGCCTGCATAATCGTTGCCACAAGCGCATCACGGCGCTGCACAATACGATACAGAGTTGGGTACTGTAATGCCAAAGGAGTCTCACCAAGCCAGGTGTCCTCCCAGAAGCGAGTATCGTTACCATCGCCGACTATAAACTTTGTTCTATTAAAGAAGGCTGTCTTAACTCTCATAAGCCCCTTCCAAAATGGCGAATCAGTTGGTCTCATTGTCACCTGTGACAAAGTTTTGGATTGCAAATACTTGTTACGAAGTATCTGTGCCCAAGTCGCATCAGTCCCAACTGATAACTTATATAGCCACTTACTAAGCAGGCATCTGTTCTTTACCTCAAGATTCTCGATACCCAACCCCCCCTGATCCTTGGGACGACAAATAATATCCCACTTGGCGAGTCTATACTTTCTTTTTAGATCATCACTCTGCCAAAAAAATCTTGACCGATAAAAGTCCAGCCTTTTCCTAACCCCAACTGGAACCTCAAGGAAAGATAGTAGGAACATCAGCAAACTTGTGAGCACCGAATTAATAAGAATCAACCGGCCTCCATAAGACAGAAGTTTGCCCTTCCAGCAACTAAGTTTCTTTTCGAACCGATCTTCGATACATTTCCACTCTCTGTTCGTGAGCTTACGATGATGAATGGGTATACCTAGGTAAGTAAAAGGTAAAGCCCCTAATTCACAACCAAACAATTGCCTATAAGCCTCTTGTTCCTCCTTGGCTCGACCAAAGCAGAACAACTCGCTTTTATGAAAGTTAATCTTTAAACCGGACAATTGTTCAAATAAACACAACACCAGCTTCATGTTTCTCGCTTTTGCCAAGCCATGCTCCATGAAGATGATTGTATCATCAACGTATTGCAAAATGGACACACCCCCATCAACTAGGTTGGGCACCAAGCCACCTACCTGACCGGCGTTCTTTGCCCTGCCTATGAGAATGGCCAACATATCGACTACAATGTTGAACAATATAGGGGACATTGGATCTCCTTGCTCAAGCCTTTGTGTGTCTGAAAATAATGACCTATATCATCATTGACTTTAATTCCAACACTACCTTTTTGCGTAAAGGATTCTACCTGGCGTCGCCAGGCCTCATCAAAACCCTTCATGCGTAAAGCCTGTTGAAGGAAAGGCCATTTGACTTTGTCATACGCTTTTTCGAAATCCACTTTGAAAACAACCCCATCCAGCTTTTTCGTGTGGATTTCATGGAGCGTTTCATGTAGGACCACAACACCCTCAAGAATGTTCCTGTCCGGCATGAATGCCGTTTGGGTAGGCTGCACAACAACATGCGCGATCTGTGAGAGCCTATTGGTCCCGACCTTGGTGAAAATTTTGAAGCTAACATTAAGAAGACAGATTGGCCTGAATTGCTCAATTCTCACAGCCTCTGTTTTCTTAGGGAGAAGGGTGATCGTTCCAAAATTTAGCTGAAAAAGATGAAGCTGCCCAGCATACAGATCATTGAACAAAGGCAACAAATCTCCTTTAATGATAAACCAGCATTTCTTATAAAACTCCGCTGGAAATCCATCTGGGCCAGGCGCTTTGTTAGGTTCCATTTGTGAGACGGCATCAAATACCTCTTTCTCGGTAAAAGGAGCCGTCAGAACATCATTCTCCACAACTGTGAGCTGAGGAACATCCTCAACCCGGGACTCATCCAGAGACACACAGTTATTGTCTGGAGGACCAAACAACTGCTTATAGAATTCAGTAATGTACAATTTTAGGTTCTCCTGTCCTACAATTGTACCCTCATCTTGCTCAAGCTGAAAGATCCTCTTCTTTCGATGCTTACCATTAGCAATCATATGAAAAAATTCAGTGTTCGCGTCCCCCTGGACTACTCTCCGGACCTTGGCCCGCAACGCCCACTTCAACTCTTCTTCCCTAAGAAGTTCCTTCAGCCTCAATTCCGCATCCAGCTTGGCTTGAAGCTCCGCGACTGGCAGAAGCGTGGTTTCTGCCTTTACATCTAGGGACTGAATAAGGGAGAGAAACCTTTCCTTTTCAACCTTATAAACCCCGCTAAGATGCTTAGCCCATCCACGCAGGACACTCCTCAAGTGCCTGATCTTATTCTGCCATCGCTGAAGTGCAGTCTTTCCTCCTGAATCCTTAGCCCACTCTCTGGCCACAAGATCAAAGAAGCCTTCACGTTCAAACCAAGCCATCTCAAAGGAGAACACATTCTTGTTCCCCAGGTGGGAGGGCTGACCAGAGTCCACAAAAAGCGGCGTGTGGTCGGAAATACCACGGGATAAGGCCTGGACTGTTACTAGAGGAAACTTCTGTTCCCAATCGACACTAGCCAACACACGGTCCAACTTCTCATACGTCGGATTTGGCAGAGCATTAGCCCAGGTGAATTTTCTGCCCGAGAGCTCAATTTCTCTCAGGTTCAAACTCCCAATGATAGTATTAAACATGAATGACCATCTGCCGTCAAAGTTATCGTTGTTCTTATCCTCACGCCTTCTAATAATATTGAAATCACCCCCCACCAGGTACGGCAATTGCTCGGAACCACACATCCGAACTAGATCAGCCAGGAAATCGGGCTTGAGCTCGGGCTGCGCAGCCCCATAAACCGCAACCAGAGCCTAGTTAAACCCATCTTCCTTCGACCGCACCCGGAACTTGACTGCAAATTGTTGTTGTTGAAATTTCGGCCCATGACCTCGCCACTCGGAGCCCCCACCCGACGACCATCGTCGCTGTCCTCTAGACTCTTGGATATATCTACCTCCTCGCTCTGTTGTCCGTAACCGATCCGTCGCATTCGATGCACATCCATGAGTTGTTGCAATCAAACATACTCGGATCGTGTAGGATTCGAATGAGCAAGACACGGGGCCCTTATTTTCTCCCGTGTCCTCAAGCGGCGACACAGGTGTGGCTCATCCTCCGCCTCGACACCCCCACGTCCATCGGCCTCAGAGCATCTCCAGCCGTTGGCCCCCCAGGGGGCACCTAAAATCACCGCCTGAGGGTGAGCCGGCGCAAAAAATGGGCCTGGGGGTGAGTTGGTCCCCAGCCGCCGGCCCCAGGGCCGCCTCCAGGCGCGTTTAAAAATTAAAAATGTATAGCAAATTTTGGCACAGTTCGGCGAAGTTCGGCTAAGCACGACAAATTTCGGCCAACTTGGGCATATATTTCGACAAAGTTCGCCGATTTTCATTACATAGCAAATATATAATAAACTAATCTAAAAGAAACTGGCTGAACACTGAGTAGTCGCCGTCGTCGCCGCCATCCTCGTCGTCGGCCTTCTCCTCCTTAGACGCGGGCGCCCCTGCTGGACCCGGCGTCGCCATGGCGGACTGGTGGCGGCGGCGGCGCGTCGTCGTCGTCGCTGTCGTCGATGACGACGACTCCTCCTTCGTCGCGGCCCCGGCGGCGCTCCGCGAAACGCTCGGCCATCGGGGAGGGGAGGGAGAGGGTGGGGCTGGGCGGCGGCGCTCGGGAGAGGTATAGCTCGGCGGCGAGGGCTGGGCTGGTGTGGCCACAGGCGAGTGAGGCCACCGGCTTATATAGGCGCGCCGCGCCCGTGTGTACGTGTGCGAGGGAGGGGAGGCGTCGGCGCGCCATCCCGTGACGCGCCGCGCGTGAGGAATCAATGGCAAGGCTGACCGGCGGCGGCAGCCTTGCCATTGATTCCTCGCGGGAACCGAGGCGTTGGGGGAAGACGAGGCACGGTGTCGCTGACGCGGCTGGCCCACGGCTTTTTCGCGCCAAAACCACTCACCCCGGCGCCCCCCAGCGCGCCGGGTTCGGCCTGGGTCCGCCGGCGCTGATTTCGGCCCAGGCCGGCGAAAATCGGGCTCCTGGGGGCGCGACTGGGCCGTTTTTTCAGCGCCGGCGCGAAAAAATCGCCTGGGGAGGCCTTCTAGGGCACAGCTGGAGATGCTCTCATTTGGAACACCCTTGCCCCGGCCGGCCTCAACACCAACATCAGGCCTGCCGTCAACCTCGTCATCTTTTGAATTTTTTTGGATTCTCACAATGACGTGTGTTTCCGCCATGAGCATCTCTTGTTGCCGTTCTTCTTAGGAGTGTCATCTGTGACTACGCCCTTTGGTTAAAGATCCTTCTGACTTTTTGAGGAATGCATTTAGGGTTTAGGGCCCTTGCAACTTTTATGGCAAACAGTCGGGGCTGCCGCTAGTTTGCCTCATCTCCTATGGTCCTTGGACCATGGAGGTATGTTGGATTCCATCCCTTGGCAGCGGGAGGGCTCCGTTTTTAGGTGCTTTTAAAAGTTTTCTTAGGATTTGTGCCATGCTTAAGAAGATGAGGCGGGATGACTTCTTGAAGATGGAATAAGGTTCTCGCTGTCTGGCCCTGTCCTGGTGATGCTTCAAACGCCGTCGAAGGGCGTGTGGAGGTGTGCCTCCGGCCGATCTCGTGGGATCCGATCGGCGTTTGTCTTTGGTGGATCTGCATGCATGGATCCGGTATTCGTTTGTCTACATTTGTGTGTTTGCAGGTTGGATCCTTTGCTTCTCTTCATCGGTGACGGTTGTTGTTTCTGGTGCGCTGGTCCTATAGGGCCTTAGCACGACAACTTCCTAACTGTCTATCTTGGCGTTCTGGGAACGGGGGTCCCCAGAATTGCCTAACTGCGGCCCACGGCGTGGCTAAGCCAGCAGGTACGGCCCATCTTCATCAACAAGGCATCCAAGACCCTCGCGAGGGGCCAAGCCTCGCGAGGGGGACGACACAAGACCTCCTCAGGAGTGGCCTAGTCAGGCAGGCTGACGAGGAGCGGAGATATCAAGGCAGGGCAAACCTCACGAGGCTCTTGTGACGTAAGCCATGACGATCGACACCAGGCGGGCGCCAGCGCGCACAGTGTCCTTGTTTCCTCTTTGGTGCTAAGGAGGCCAGCGCAGGCGAGGAGTACCGAGGCATCAGGCAAAGGTTGCTATATCGGTACAGCGAGACCAAGACCAGGAGGACGGCAAGACGGAGGTCATCGTGGAGCCCAAGACGGCGTCACCACCAGAGCCTTTTGCAGGCGAAGACCACTTTTGTCAGGATAGCTTGTACTAGCTGTCCCCCTTCAAATTTACCCGCCGTTGTTGGCTCCCTTCCCGCTCAATATTTGGGAAGAGGACCAGGGCCTATATAAGTAGAGCTAGCCACCACCGTAGGGGCATCGAGCAGTTCACCCAGCTCTCACCCGCTAAGTCACCAAGCACAAGAACACCTCAACCTCAGGAGGCTGTTCTTCCCCCTGTACTGTTCATCATCAGCCCAAGAGGCAATCCTCCACCACCACACTGGAGTAGGGTATTACACCACAACGGTGGCCCAAACCAGTATAAATCTCGCGTCTCTTTGTGTTGTGAGTTCGTCGAGTTCGTGCGTGAGATCTTAGCGAGTTAGGGCGTAGATCGGTAGGAGGAAAAGACTTCGCGCGCACCCCAGTGTTCGAACCTTAAGGGTTTGCCGGAACCCCACATCCGACAGTCTACTAAACAATGTTTGCCCGGCTCCGGCGATGGAGGGACGATGACAGCGACGCGCCTTTGGCTCGCTACAGTGCTTGTAATTATTGCTAGGTGGTCTACGAACTTGAATGTAAAATTTTACTTCTGGTGTTCTTTATACTATCTTGACAGTTGATGAAGAGCAACTCCAATGGGGCGACCCATTTCGTCCGCCCGCGTCCGTTTGGGTCGGCGCGGACAAAAGTGGCGGCCCAACTCGCCGACCCAAACGGACGCGCGTCCATTTTTCGTTCGCGGGCGACCCATTCCAGGCCCAATTTTGAGCCAGACTTGCGTCGGCGCGGACACAAGACGGACGCGCGCGCGCCTACTCCTCTCCCCGGGCCCGTCGGTCGATGGCAGCCACCAACATTTCCCCCCATTTTCCCCAAAAACACTCCCGCCCGCGCACGCCCCCGCCCCCCAAACAACCATGGAGGACGCCATCGACCTCGATCTCGACGCCGCTGCCGGCCTCGCCTCCCTCGCCTCGTCTGGCGCCGTCGCCCCCTCCAGGAAAGGCAAGCCTCGTGCCCCGTGCAAGTCCGCCGCCGCGACCAAGCCGAAGAAGGCACTGACACCCGAACAGCGGGCAAGGGAGTCGGCCAAGAGGAAGGGCCGGAGGCACGCCGCGGACGCGAGGGATGAGGCCGCCACCGTCGCCGCCGCGCAGCAGGAGTTCACCAACGCCCGCGTCGCCGCGGCAACGAGGGAGGCGCTCTACATGCTAGGGGTAAACCCTAGCCAGCACAGCGTCCTCCAAGCCGCCGTCGCCGCGGCCAGCACCGGCTCGTCGGCATTTCCTCGGATGGTGCTGCCCGATTCACCCCGCGCGTCGACTTGCAACCCGGTCCCCGGCTTCCACGTCTACCCGCAGGCCTCCCGCCTCTCCGGGGAGTGCTCACCCGACGTGAGCATGGTCGCGCCTTCCACGCCCGCGCCCATCGACCTCAACGCCACCCCGGTGGTCGGTGGCTCGTCGTCCGGCGGCACGAGGAAACGCGCGCGACAGACGCCGGCCGACGGGCTCCCGGACGCCCGTAACCTGTTCGAGGAAATGTCGTCCGCCGTCAACGAGGACTACATGCAAAACCTCATCTTCGAGGGTGGTGCGCCAGGCGCTGGCTACGATCCTGACGAGACACAAAGCCAGGACGGCCGCGGGGCGTTCATGCCGGCCGCTGGCTATGATCCCGATCAGGCGACCTTCATGCGTGATCAGGTCGGCATCGACCTGGACGGCTTCCCCCTCGACCACGAGTTTCCGGAGGACTATGGGCTAGAGGAAGAGGACGAGTGCTGTAGGAAATATGCCCTAGAGGCAATAATAAAATGGTTATTATTATATTTCCTTGTTCATGATAATTGTCTATTTTTCATGCTATAATTGTATTAACTGGAAACCTTAATACATGTGTGAATACATAGACCACAACATGTCCCTAGTAAGCCTCTAGTTGACTAGCTCATTGATCAATAGATGGTTATGGTTTCCTGACCATGGACATTGGATGTCATTGATAACGGGATCACATCATTAGGAGAATGATGTGATGGACAAGACCCAATCCTAAGCATAGCACAAGATCGTGTAGTTCGTTTGCTAGAGCTTTTCTAATGTCAAGTATCATTTCCTTAGACCATGAGATTGTGCAACTCCCGGATACCGTAGGAATGCTTTGGGTGTACCAAACGTCACAACGTAACTGGGTGGCTATAAAGGTGCACTACAGGTATCTCCGAAAGTGTCTATTGGGTTGGCACGAATCGAGACTGGGATTTGTCACTCCGTATGACGGAGAGGTATCTCTGGGCCCACTCGGTAATGCATCATCATAATGAGCTCAATGTGACTAAGGAGTTAGCCACGGGATCATGCATTACGGTACGAGTAAAGTGACTTGCCGGTAACGAGATTGAATGAGGTATTGGGATACCGACGATCGAATCTCGGGCACGTAACGTACCGATTGACAAAGGGAATTGTATACGGGATTGATTGAATCCTCGACATCGTGGTTCATCCGATGAGATCATCGTGGAACATGTGGGAGCCAACATGGGTATCCAGATCCCGCTGTTGGTTATTGACCGGAGAGTCGTCTCGGTCATGTCTGCATGTCTCCCGAACCCGTAGGGTCTACACACTTAAGGTTCGGTGACGCTAGGGTTGTAGAGATACTAGTAGCGGTAACCCGAAAGTTGTTCGGAGTCCCGGATGAGATCCCGGACGTCACGAGGAGTTCCGGAATGGTCCGGAGGTGAAGAATTATATATAGGAAGTCCAGTTTCGGCCACCCGGGAAGTTTCGGGGGTCACCGGTATTGTACCGGGACCACCGGAAGGGTCCCGGGGGTCCATCGAGTGGGGCCACCTATCCCGGAGGGCCCCATGGGCTGAAGTGGGAAGGGAACCAGCCCCTGGTGGGCTGGTGCACCCCCCATGGGCCTCCCCCTGCGCCTAGGGTTGGAAACCCTAGGGGTGGGGGCGCCCCACCTGACTTGGGGGGCAAGTCCCCCCCCCTTGGCCGCCGCCCCCCTGTAGATGGGATCTCCAGGGCCGGCGCCCTCCAGGGGGCCTATATAAAGGGGGGAGGGAGGGAAGCTGCACCATAGCCCCTGGCGCCTCCCCCCCCCCCCCCCCCCGTGACACCTCTTCTCCCCGCTTGCGCTTGGCGAAGCCCTGCCGGGATCCCGCTACTTCCACCACCATGCCGTCGTGCTGCTGGATCTCCATCAACCTCTCCTTCCCCCTTGCTGGATCAAGAAGGAGGAGACGTCCCCGCTCCATACGTGTGTTGAACGCGGAGGTGCCATCCGTTCGGCGCTAGAATCATCGGTGATTTGGATCACGACGAGTACGACTCCATCAACCCCGTTCTCTTGAACGCTTCCGCTCGCGATCTACAAGGGTATGTAGATGCACTCCCCTCTCTCGTTGCTAGCATCTCCTAGATAGATCTTGGTGACATGTAGGAAAATTTTGAATTATTGCTACGTTCCCCAACAGTGGTATCAGAGCCAGGTTTATGCGTAAATTCTATGCACGAGTAGAACACAAATTAGTTGTGGGCGATGATTTGTTTAATTTGCTTACCGTTACTAGTCTTATCTTGATTCGGCGGCATTGTGGGATGAAGCGGCCCGGACCGACCTTACACATACTCTTACGTGAGACAGGTTCCACCGATTGACATGCACTTGATGCATAAGGTGGCTAGCGGGTGTCTGTCTCTCCCACTTTAGTCGGATCGGATTCGATGAAGAGGGTCCTTATGAAGGGTAAATAGCAATTGGCATATCACCGTTGTGGCTTTTGCGTAGGTAAGAAATGTTCTTGCTAGAAACCCATAGCAGCCACGTAAAACATGCAACAACAATTAGAGGACGTCTAACTTGTTTTTGCAGGGTATGCTATGTGATGTGATATGGCCAAAAAGGATGTGATGAATGATATATGTGATGTATGAGATTGATCATGTTCTTGTAAAAGGAATCACGACTTGCATGTCGATGAGTATGACAACCGGCAGGAGCCATAGGAGTTGTCTTAATTTATTGTATGACCTGCGTGTCAATGAAAAATGCCATGTAATTACTTTACTTTATTGCTAACCGTTAGCCACAGTAGTAGAAGTAATAGTTGGCGAGACAACTTCATGAAGACACGATGATGGAGATCATGATGATGGAGATCATGGTGTCATGCCAGTGACGAAGGTGATCATGCCGCGCCTCGAAGATGGAGATCAAAAGGCGCAAGATGATATTGGCCATATCATGTCACTTTATGATTTGCATGTGATGTTTGTCATGTTTACATCTTATTTGCTTAGAACGACGGTAGCATAAATAAGATGATCCCTCACTAAAATTTCAAGAGATGTGTTCCCCCTAACTGTGCACCGTTGCGAAGGTTCGTTGTTTCGAAGCACCACGTGATGATCGGGTGTGATAGATTCTAACGTTCGAATACAACGGGTGTTGACGAGCCTAGCATGTACAGACATGGCCTCGGAACACATGCGAAACACTTAGGTTGACTTGACGAGCCTAGCATGTACAGACATGGCCTCGGAACACAAGAGATCGAAAGGTCGAACATGAGTCGTATAGTAGATGCGATCAACATGGAGATGTTCACCGATGATGACTAGTCCGTCTCACGTGATGATCGGACACGGCCTAGTTTGACTCGGATCATGTATCACTTAGATGACTAGAGGGATGTCTATCTGAGTGGGAGTTCATTAAATAATCAGATGAACTTAATTATCATGAACATAGTCAAAAGGTCTTTGCAAATAATGTCATAGCTTATGCTTTAAGTTCTACTGTTTAAGATATGTTCCTAGAGAAAATTTAATTGAAAGTTGACAGTAGCAATTATGCGGACTGGGTCCGTAAACTGAGGATTGTCCTCATTGCTGCACAGAAGGCTTATGTCCTTAATGCACCGCTCGGTGTGCTGAACCTCAGCGTCGTCTGTAGATGTTGCGAAACATCTGACATACACGTTTTGATGACTACGTGATAGTTCAGTGCGTAATGCTAACGGTTTAGAATTGTGGCACCAAAGACGTTTTTGAAACGTCGCAGAACATATGAGATGTTCCGAAGACTGAAATTGGGATTTCAGACTAGTGCCCACGTCAAGAGGTATGAGACCTCTGACAAGTTTCTTAAGCCTGCAGACTAAGGGAGAAAAGCTCAATCGTTGAGCATGTGCTCAGATTGTCTGAGTACCACAATCGCTTGAATCAAGTGGGAGTTAATCTTCCAGATGAGATAGTGATGGTTCTCCATAGTCACTGCCACCAAGCTATTAGAGCTTCGTGAGGAACAATAACATATCAGGGATAGATATGATGATCCTTGAGCTATTCGCAATGTTTGACACCGCGAAAGTAGAAATCAAATAGGAGCATCAATTGTTGATGGTTAGTAAAACCACTAGTTTCAAGAAGGGCACGGGCAAGAAGGGATACTTCACGAAACGGCAAATCAGTTGCTGCTCTAGTGAAGAAACCTAAGGTTGAACCCAAACCCGAGACTAAGTGCTTTTGTAATGAGGGGAACGGTCACTGAAGCAGAACTACCCTAGATAATTGGTAGATGAGAAGGCAGGCAAGGTCGACAGAAGTATATTGGATATACATTATATTAATGTGTACTTTACTAGCACTCATAGTAGCACCAGGGTATTAGATACCGGTTCGGTTGCTAAGTGTTGGTAACTCGAAATAAAAGGCTACGGAGACTGGCTAAAGGTGAGATGACGATATGTGTTGGAAGTGTTTCCAAGGTTGATGTGATCAAACATCGCACGCTCCCTCTACCATCGAGATTGGTGTTAAACCTAAATAATTGTTATTTGGTGTTTGCGTTGAGCATAGACATGATTGGATTATGTTTATCGCAATACGGTAATTCATTTAAGGAGAATAATGGTTACTTTGTTTATTTGAATAATACCTTCAATGGTCTTGCACCTAAAATGAATCTCGATCGTAGTGATACACATGTTCGTGCCAAAAGATATAAAAAATAGTAATGATAGTACCACATACTTGTGGCACAGCCATTTGAGTCATATTGGTATAGAACGCATGAAGAAGCTCCATGTAGATGGATCTTTGGACTCACTCGTTTTTGAAAAGATTGAGACATGCGAACCATGTCTATTGGTATATATGCATGAAGAAACTCCATGCAGATGGATCGTTTGGACTCACTTGATTTTGAATCACTTGAGACATGCAAATCATACCACATGGGCAAGATGACTGAAAGGCCTCGTTTTCAGTAAGATGGAACAAGAAAGCAACTTGTTGGAAGTAATACATTTTGATGTGTGCAGTCCAATGAGTGCTGAGGCACGCAGTGGATATCGTTATGTTCTTACTTCACAGATGATTTGAGTAGATGCTGAGAATATTTACTTGATAAAACACAAGTCTGAATTATTGAAAGGTTCAAGTAATTTCAGAGTGAAGTTGAAGATCGTCATGACAAGAGGATAAAATGTCTATGATATGATCATAGAGATATCTGAGTTACGAGTTTGGCACACAATTAAGACATTGTGGAAATTGTTTCACGACTAAAACCACCTGGAACACTATAGTGTGATGGTGTGTCCGAACATCATAACTGCACCCTATTGGATATGGTGCATACCATGATGTCTCTTATCGAATTACCACTATCGTTTATGGGTTAGGCATTTCTGACAACCGCATTCACTTTAAATAGGGCACCACGCAATTCCGTTGAGACGACACCGTATGAACTATGGTTTAGAGAAACCTAAGCTGTCGTTTCTTAAAAGTTTGGGGCTGCGACGCTTATGTGAAAATGTTTCAGGCTGATAAGCTCGAACCCAAAGCGGATAAATGCATCTTCATAGAATACCCAAAACAGTTGGATATACCTCCTATTTCAGATCCAGAAGCAAGGAGATTGTTTCTAGAAACAGATCCTTTCTCGAGGAAAAGTTTCTCTCGAAAGAATTGAGTGGGAGGATGGTGGAGACTTGATGAGGTTATTGAACCGTCACTTCAACTAGTGTGTAGCAGGGCACAGGAAGTTGTTCCTGTGGCACCTACACCAATTGAAGTGGAAGCTTATGATAGTGATCATGAAACTTCAGATCAAGTCACTACCAAACCTCATAGGACGACAAGGATGCGTACTACTTCAGAGTGGTACGTAATCCTGTCTTGGAAGTCATGTTGTTGGACAACGATGAACCTATGAGCTGTGGAGAAGCGATGGTGGGCCCGGATTCCGACGAATGGCTCGAGGCCATAAAATCCGAGAGAGGATCCATGTATAAAACAAAGTGTAGACTTCTACTTGATGGTCGTAAGGCTGTTGGGTACAGATGGATTTTAAAGGGAAGACAGACAATGATGGTAAGTGTCACCATTAAGAAAGCTCGACTTGTCGTTAAGATGTTTTCCAGCAAGTTCAAGGAGTTGACTGCGATGAGACTTTCTCACCCGTAGCGATGCTAAGAGTCTGTTAGAATTATATTAGCAGTTACTGCATTATTTATGAAATCTTGCAGATAGGATGTCAAAACATTGTTTGCTCAACGATTTTCTTGAGGAAAGGTTGTATGTGATACAACCAGAAGGTTTTGTCAATCCTGAAAGATGCTAACAAGTATGCAAAGCTCCAGCAATCCTTCTAAGGATTGGAGTAAGCATCTCGGAGTTGGAATGAACGCTTTGATGAGATGATCAAAGATTTTGGGTTTATACAAGGTTCATGAGAAACTTGTATTTCCAAAGAAGTGAGTGGGAGCACTATAGAATTTTTGATGAGTATATGTTGTTAACATATTGATCAGAAATGATGTAGAATTTCTGGAAAGCATCAAGGGTTATTTGAAAAGTGTTTTTCAATGGAAAACCTGGATTAAGCTACTTGAACATTGAGCATCAAGATCTATAAGGATAGATCGAAAAACGCTTAATAGTACTTTCAAATAAGTGCATACCGTGACAGGATTTTGAAGGTGTTCAAAACAGATCAGCAAAGAAGGAGTTCTTGGCTGTGTTATAAGGTGTGAGTATTGAGTGAGACTCAAGACCTGACCACGGCAGAAGAAAGAGAAAGGACGAAGGTCGTCCCCTATGCTTTAGACGTAGGCTCTACAGTATGCTATGCTGTGTACCGCACCTGAAGTGTGCCTTGCCATGAGTCAGTCAAGGGGTACAAGAGTGATCCAGGAATGGATCACATGACAGCGGTCGAACTTATCCTTAGTAACTAGTGGACTAAGGAATTTTCTCGATTATGGAGGTGGTAAAAGAGTTCGTCGTAAAGGGTTACGTCGATGCGAACTTTGACACTAATCTGGATGACTCTGAGTAGTAAACCGGATTCGTATAGTAGAGCAGCTATTTGGAATAGCTCCAAGTAGCGCGTGGTAGTTGCATCTACTAGATGACATAGAGATTTGTAAAGCACACACGGATCTGAAAGGTTCAGACCCGTTGACTAAAACCTCTCTCGTAAGCATGACATGATCAAACCCTAGAACTCATTGAGTGTTAATCACATGGTGATGTGAACTAGATTATTGACTCTAGTAAACTCTTGGGCATTAGTCACATGGTGATGTGAACTTTGAGTGTTAATCACATGGTGATGTGAACTAGATTATTGACTCTAGTGCAAGTGGGAGACTGTTGGAAATATGCCCTAGAGGCAATAATAAAATGGTTATTATTATATTTCCTTGTTCATGATAATTGTCTATTGTTCATGCTATAATTGTATTAACTGGAAACCTTAATACATGTGTGAATACATAGACCACAACATGTCCCTGGTAAGCCTCTAGTTGACTAGCTCGTTGATCAATAGATGGTTATGGTTTCCTGACCATGGACATTGGATGTCATTGATAACGGGATCACATCATTAGGAGAATGATGTGATGGACAAGACCCAATCCTAAGCATAGCACAAGATCGTGTAGTTCGTTTGCTAGAGCTTTTCTAATGTCAAGTATCATTTCCTTAGACCATGAGATTGTGCAACTCCCGGATACCGTAGGAATGCTTTGGGTGTACCAAACGTCACAACGTAACTGGGTGGCTATAAAGGTGCACTACAGGTATCTCCGAAAGTGTCTATTGGGTTGGCACGAATCGAGACTGGGATTTGTCACTCCGTATGAAGGAGAGGTATCTCTGGGCCCACTCGGTAATGCATCATCATAATGAGCTCAATGTTACTAAGGAGTTAGCCACGGGCTCATGCATTACGTTACGAGTAAAGTGACTTGCCGGTAACGAGATTGAACGAGGTATTGGGATACCGACGATCGAATCTCGGGCACGTAACGTACCGATTGACAAAGGGAATTGTATACGGGATTGATTGAATCCTCGACATCGTGGTTCATCCGATGAGATCATCGTGGAACATGTGGGAGCCAACATGGGTATCCAGATCCCGCTGTTGGTTATTGACCGGAGAGTCGTCTCGGTCATGTCTGCATGTCTCCCGAACCCGTAGGGTCTACACACTTAAGGTTCAGTGACGCTAGGGTTGTAGAGATACTAGTAGCGGTAACCCGAAAGTTGTTTGGAGTCCCGGATGAGATCCCGGACGTCACGAGGAGTTCCGGAATGGTCCGGAGGTGAAGAATTATATATAGGAAGTCCAGTTTCGGCCACCGGGAAAGTTTCGGGGGTCACCGGTATTGTACCGGGACCACCGGAAGGGTCCTGGGGGTCCACCGGGTGGGGCCACCTATCCCGGAGGGCCCCATGGGCTGAAGTGGGAAGGGAACCAGCCCCTGGTGGGCTGGTGCGCCCCCCATGGGCCTCCCCCTGCGCCTAGGGTTGGAAACCCTAGGGGTGGGGGGGCGCCCCACCTGACTTGGGGGGCAAGTTTCCCCCCCTTGGCCGCCGCCCCCCTGTAGATGGGATCTCCAGGGCTGGCGCCCCCCCAGGGGGCCTATATAAAGGGGCGGAGGGAGGGAAGCTGCACCACAGCCCCTGGCGCCTCCCACCCCCTCCCGTGACACCTCTTCTCCCCGCTTGCGCTTGGCGAAGCCCTGCCGGGATCCCGCTACTTCCACCACCATGTCGTCGTGCTGCTGGATCTCCATCAACCTCTCCTTCCCCCTTGCTGGATCAAGAAGGAGGAGACGTCCCCGCTCCGTACGTGTGTTGAACGCGGAGGTGCCGTCCGTTCGGCGCTAGAATCATCGGTGATTTGGATCACGACGAGTACGATTCCATCAACCCCGTTCTCTTGAATGCTTCCGCTCGCGATCTACAAGGGTATGTAGATGCACTCCCCTCTCTCGTTGCTAGCATCTCCTAGATAGATCTTGGTGACACGTAGGAAAATTTTGAATTATTGCTACGTTCCCCAACAAGTGCGACATCGAAGTGGAGCCTTTGTTCGAGGACGAGCTCGCCAACCAAACCGCCGGTCCTAAGCCGAAGCGCAAGAGCAAGCGCACGAAGGCGTACACAGCTGCCGAGGACAAGCTTCTTTGCGAGTGTTGGCGAGACATTGGACAAGACCCAAAGACGGGCGCCGAGCAAAAGCATTCGACCTTTTGGACTCGTGTGCACCGCGAGTTTCATGAGCGCAAGAAGTTTCCACCTTACCAATTTGTGAGCACGCGCGGGTGGGTCTTCATTTCCAAGCGGTGGAGGGTGATCCAACAAGAGTGCAACAAGTTTTGCGCCACCCTTGAGAGCGTCAAGGCCCGCCCCGTGAGCGGCATCGGCGTGCAAGACATGGTATGATAGCAAGCAAGCCGCCCTCTTTTGTGCCATCAAGATCATCCTTTTACGTCTTCATTTCCTATCACTTGCCCATATGCTTGCATGGAAACATTTTGTAGGCATTTCAAGCTTTGGAGGCATTCAAGGTTCAACACAATGGCAAGTGCTTCAACCTCTCCCATTGCTATCGGGTCATCAAGGACGAAGAAAAGTTCAAGGCACAATATGCCGCACTCAAGGCACGTGGGGGGAAGGGCGCCGTGGAGGATGTTGGGGAGGGCGAGCCGGCACGGCCGCGGGGGAAGACCAACTCCAAGAAGGAGGACAAGTGAGATGCGGCCACCAACGCCTTGATCGCAAGCGTGGACGGCATGATGAATAAGAAGGACTCAAAGGAGGAGGAGCGCCGGCGTTTCAAGGCGGAGCAAATGGATGCTTTCATGGAGATCCAAAGGAGGAGGCTTGATCTTGACGCCGAGAAGCAAGCCAAGATGTTCAAGCTCGAGGCGGAGAAGCAAGCCAAGATGCTAGAGATCGAGGCCGCCAATGCCAAGACAAAGGCGAAAGAAGTGGCTCTTGCAAGCATGATGACCGGGGTGGAGATCATGAAGGTGGATCTCAACGCCTTGTCGCCAAGGAAGAGGGCGTGGTTCGAGAAGATGCAGGCCGACATGCTCAAGTTCGACGACGAGTGATCTATGGCGTCAAGGGCCATCTTTTTTGTATGCCGGCAGGACCACGGGAGCCGCGATGGCGTGGTCGAACTCAAGTCCCACCATTTTTTGTGTGCTGGCATGTGTGCCGGCCGGCTGGTGAGTGCGCCAGCATGAACTGTGGTATTTTCTTGAAAAAATAACTTTCTTAAAAAAGCCTTTTATGGCAAGCATTTGCTAGTTTGGCATCGTATCATTCGACCCTTATGATATTTTTGGAGCTTGGATATCATCATCATCATCATCATTGGATAAAGGAAGCGTCCGAGAAGCTCGGCGGGCGCTGACCGTCTTGACTTGCGAAGGAAGTTGCCGGTCCCCTCCTTTTTGCACACAGCCCCTCCATCCTCCCCATCTCTCACCAAACAGTCCTCCATCCAGTACTTCCCCATCAGCGGCGCCACCCACCCGTGCGCCGCCCCGCCGAGATCTTTCCGGAGATCCCCCGCAATCGCCGGGCGCGCATCAACAAATTCGCCCTCCTCCTCCCTCGATCGCGCCCTCCTCCAGTCCTCCCTCTCCAGCCCAGCTCCGCCGCCGCCCTCCTCACAGCCGCAGGAGGAGGGATTGATTGACTGTCCCAGGGGGAGAAGGCGACGTCGCCGCCGGCCACGGCCAGGGCACGCCGCTGCCGGCTCGCCTTCCCTTCCTCTCTCGCCGGACGCCCTTCCCCTCCCGTCTCAAGGTGAGAGAAAAAGGATCTACTTTCACTGCTCACGCGTGCCATTGCTAGTGCTTCCGCCAAAGGGGATTCCGCAAATGTCCTGTCTTGGGGATGACGCGTCGCCGTGGCCGGTGGCCTGCCTCCGCCGCCACCTGCCGCCGGCCCCCCTCTTTCCCGCTCGCCCCCCTCCGCGGCCGAGGGCGGGCTGCGTCAGCCCTAATTCCCCAGCCCGGCCCCGCCCCGCCCCGCCGCCGGCGACCGAGAAGAAGGCCGCCCTGCTGTGTTTTCTTGCTAGTACCAGTACGCCAAACCGGTTGATTGAATCTCCACACGTCACAAAGGGTCAAAAATTTTGTTTCCAGAAACAACCAAAAAAAAAAATCGTGTTTCCCCCTTTGCATTCAGCTCACACACGAGATCCCATTTTCGGGCTATCACACCGATTGATGTACCCCATGATGTGGAAGTATTAGCACCTACCAAACCTTAGCTCAGAGAGCAACCTTTCCCCTGTTATCAGTAGGATCTCTGCGCAAACAATCTTTCAGAGAGAATAATATTCGTGGATCAGGACAGTCGGACACCAATGGTTCTGCAAACGGATCAATTTGCCCTTTGTTCAGGGCTTCTTTGCATGCTTCGGTATCACCATTTTGGCTTATACAAGTTGAAGGTTTCAAGCTAAGGCGAAGCAGGTGTCTAGATTATGGACTTATTCTTAAGCTCTCATCCAACTAGAGCCCTGCAGTGATAGCCCTGACTAGGCCAAACATTGGGGGAATTTCTGGGGTAACTATATAAGGCACTTGTTTTGCTGTGCATAATCTACTGGGCCAATTGAGATCATGCTACTACTGATTTGATTTACAGCTAATAAAATAATGCATCCTAGTAAGCAGTATAGTGCTATACGCAAATTTTGACCACATTTTTTTTGCAGGTCTGCCAATGAGGGCCAACATGGAGCTCTTTGGTTGGTAGAAGTCGACATATATAGGCATTCTTGAAATTTCTTGATTAATTTATTAACCAGTAAGTCCCTCCCTCCCCAACATACATTTCTCCAATTCTTTTTGACTGAATTTCTTCATTTATTTACGCATGCTGGTAAACCTTGTATGAGTTGCCGACATACATTTTTACTTTTATGCATACAGTTAAATTATATCCTTCACGGTACATAATATCATTCTCTCTCATGTTCTTAAACGACAAAAGATATGACTAGATGAACACATGAAATGAGTCAAGAAATCACATTAAGCCTGTAGCCCATTTATGAACCATATCTAGCTTGAAACTTTTTCTAGTTAAACACTACCTTGTTGTCTATCTAATTGTATGCTGTTATGCTTATCATTTGAATGGGAAGAGTCTTCTCAAATGCAACTGGGTAGCAATTACATTGCTAAAATAACCTTGGTGCATTTTGTTGATATTAGTGAGTTCTTAATAGCTAAAATGGAACACCATAATATGGTGTTTTGTATATTCAATTTGGGCCAACCGCAGGGAAAACAAATCTTGCAATATCCATTGCTAAATTAATCATAACAAGCAAGGCTAGATGTAATTATCAAACTTAATAGCTACATTACTCAGTCATTATGCAGTGTACTGCATGCTAGCATTCATTGCGCAGTCGGATTCTTTTATACCACCAGTATTGAAAAAACCCTGTTGTGGAACTTGTAAATATGCTTTAGACTTTGGTTTATTGGTTAACGGTCACGACTGTATCAGACAAGAAATGGCAAGCTGTCTGTGTTCACTTGATAATATTCATGTCCTGTTCTCTGTAGCTTATTTTTCCTTGTGGCTTGTACTGTTTCTGCGATTCTTGTGCCTTTGATTATAATAGTCCATCGAAACAAATGTGGTCATGACCTTGTATTTCTTTTATCCAGATTATGAAAGCAGAACCTCTTATTTATGTAATATAAAAGGTTGTTCTAGTTGATAACACTATGTAAACTTTATATTGCAGTTCATGTTGAGGGCAAAGCAACTCAGCACGCTAACCCAGTGTGCACGGTCCTTCTATCTTAGTGGGTCAAGGTGTGGTAGCGCGGATGGAGCTTCGTGCACGTGCCCTGATGATGACACTTGTGGTTCAAAGAGGCAGACTGCGAGTGCTATCGAGCGCAGATCGTCTGTGAAGGTTCAGCCTCCGTCTGCGCAGCATGTTGCTGGTAGTGCTACTGGATACCCAACTCAAGCTGTTAATGTCATTCCTTCCACCTCATCTCCAGACAAGGAGCCAGCATCAAGCAACAGAAGTAACCATCCTGGTAACCGTCAGGTTCAAGGAAATAATTATGTGCAGCCCTCTAAGCAGGCCGCCAGGGGCATTTCTCAGTCCGGAATCGCAGGAGCTGGTGTGTATAATGAGTTGGTAAATTTGAAGTCCTCCTCGAATAATGGAAGCACTAAGCAAGTTCCACAGGCTGGTGCCAACTATTCTAGCAAGCCATTATCTGGTGGCCAGTCTTCTAATAACAAGGCAAATAATCAGCATAGCCATGCTGGGGCAAATACACCTTGTGCCCCTTCCATGCAAAATGATTTTGGGAAGGGGGGCTCAAGATCTGGATACGCAAAGCCAAAGCAGAATTTCTCAGGGCCAGCGGCTGCAGTTTCCGGTTCACCGTCACAAGTAAGGAATCAAAGGCATCCTAATCAAGGCCACTCAAATTACCATTCTAATAATAGTCCCAATTCAGATGGCAGGTGGGCTGGAGTTCAAACTCGCAACTTCTCAGCTCCAACTGTTTATAGTGGCCCCTCTGACAAATCTCAGGGCCCTTTAGGAACAATAAAAGGTCATGGTGGAGGACCGCAGTCCAACTTAAGATCACTGAAGTCGTTGCGGGCAGTCGAACAGTATTACCATACGCTGCAGCAGATGAAGTGGGGTCCCATGACGGAACATGTTCTTGATAATCTCCGTTGCAAGATTGATGCGTTCCAGGCCAATCAAGTGCTGAAGCTGCTTCATGACCACAACATCGCGCTTGGTTTCTTCCACTGGTTGAAGCGGCAGCCAGGGTTCAAGCATGATGGCCATACCTACACCACCATGATAGGGATCCTCGGACAGGCAAAGCAGTTTGGCACGATGAGGAAGCTTCTCGATGAGATGAGCTTGGTAAACTGCAAGCCGACCGTGGTGACATACAACAGAATAATACACGCGTATGGCCGTGCAAACTTTCTGAGAGAGGCTGTTCAGGTCTTCGAGGAGATGGAGGGAGCTGGTTACGAGCCTGATCGCGTCACATACTGCACACTGATCGATATCCATGCTAAGTCAGGGTACCTGGAAGTGGCCATGGATTTGTATGGCAGGATGCAAGAAGTCGGCCTGTCGCCCGATACTTTCACCTACAGCGCCATGGTCAATTGCCTTGGAAAAGGGGGCCAGCTGGCGGCCGCCTACAAGCTTTTCTGCGAGATGATCGAGAATGGGTGCACGCCCAACCTGGTTACTTACAACATAATAATCGCCCTGCAGGCCAAGGCAAGAAACTACGACAATGTCGTGAAGCTGTACAGGGACATGCAGATCGCCGGATTCCGTCCCGACAAGATAACCTACAGCATTGTCATGGAGGTTCTTGGTCACTGTGGTCATCTGGATGAGGCTGAGGCTGTGTTCCTCGAGATGAGGCGCGACTGGGCTCCTGACGAGCCCGTGTATGGCCTTCTGGTGGACCTCTGGGGCAAGGCCGGGAATGTCGACAAGGCGTTAGGGTGGTACCATGCGATGCTCCAGGATGGTTTGCAGCCCAACGTGCCCACCTGCAATTCCCTCCTGAGTGCTTTCCTGAAGCTCAACAGGTTTCAGGACGCCTACAGCGTGCTCCAGAACATGCTTGCGCAGGGGCTCGTCCCGTCTCTCCAGACGTACACCTTGCTGCTCAGCTGCTGCACCGACGCTCACGCTTCGATGGGGCTATGCTGCCAGCTCATGGCCATCACCGGACACCCGGCCCACATGTTCTTGCTCTACCTGCCCGACGCCGAGCCCGGCGGCGAGAACGTGAGGGACCACGCCAGGTATTTCCTGGACATGATGCACAGCGAGGACAGGGAGAGCAAGAGGGGCATAATGGACGCCGTCATAGACTTCCTGCACAAGTCCGGCCTCAAGGAGGAGGCCGGCTTCATCTGGGAGGTGGCCGCGCAGAAGAACGTCTACCCGGACTCCGTGAGGGAGAAGAGCTCCTCCTACTGGCTCATCAACCTCCACCTCATGTCCGAGGGCACCGCCGTCACCGCTCTCTCCAGGACGCTCGCCTGGTTCCACAGGCAGATGCTGCTCATGGGCTCCTGCCCCGAGAGGATCGACATCGTCACCGGCTGGGGGAGGAGGAGCAGGGTCACTGGCTCCTCGCTGGTCCGCCAGTCCATCGAGAAGCTGCTGCATCTCTTCCAGTTCCCGCTCTTCGCTGCCCGCGGCAACACCGGCTGCTTCGTCGGGTGCGGGGAACCGCTCAGTCAGTGGCTGCACAACCCCTATGTCGAGCGCATGCATTTGCTCTAGTTAGTTCTTAATTAGGGCCTGCTTCTGCTTCCGCTTCTGCTTCTGCTAGGTTACGTTATATATCATCAGGAATAAACCAACTTATAGATAGCTAGCTAGCTGAACAGGTGCAGTTTTGTGGAGCAATCATTCTCTTTTGGATGAAGGAAGCATCTGTTCTAGTTTCGTCGCCTGTAGCGTGCGTGTGTTAAGAAAGTGTAGTCATGGTTGAGTTCTTATCTTTCCAAACTCTATATTTATCTGTGATGTGATGAGAACATTTAGACATTGCATTGTTGCACTCTGAATTAGACATTTAGACATTGCATTGTTGCAATCTAGCCTTCTGGAAGGCAATGCATTGGTCTTCTGATTGTTGCAGCAAAGTTTGCATCAATTCAGAAGTTTGCTCCAGGAACTTTTGCTTCACAGCAAAATTATTGCTATGATGTGACGATACAATTAATCGATGTACCTTCCTGAATCTTGGTTGTGTGTAATTTCATCTTTTATGGTTTCGCCTGTAGCGTGTCGAAACTTATTTATCTGGGAACATTTAGGGACTAAAATCATACATTCTGAATTATACAAATTATGAGAATTTCCTTCTATTTGTTTGTGAGAAGGAACATTGAGAGATTGATTTGTTGCATTCTAAATTAGACAATGGGAATTTTGTTTTATGTTTCAGCACATCAGGTGTTTTAGCTGTAAATTCCAGCCCAACCTTCAGGAAAAGCAGTGAATGCACTGGGCATATTCATCTTCTGATTATTACTGCCAAGTCTACAACGATTCACAAGTTGCTCAACTAGGATCTTACTCCACAGCAAAATTGTCACTACAACACGACGATACAGTTAGTCGATGTGAATCTTGGTTATCTTTGCTTGTTTTTGAGCTACAATACTGTGGACTAGCAGCTAAGCTACACTTTCAGAAGTTTTTATAAGTTTGTCAGCCAGTAAGAACCAAGAATCCTTGAATCTCTACCCTCCTTGTCATGATTTCATACATGTCCTTAAGATCCTTGTAGTTGCAAACAGGCTTGCTCTTCTTTGAGAATGCTTTTTGATGCCAATGTGCCAATGCTTGTCCCAGCTATATACCCACCAGTCCATGCATTCTGTGGAAAGCAAAGAGCAAATGCTAAGTTGAAACCTTTTTTGTTCCCACTTCAAAAGAATTTTAATGGAAGCATCTCCAAGTTTTTACTAATCCGCTGTGGAGATATCTACTTCTTACCTGAAAATTGAACCCGCCTGTGACCCCGTCGACATTAAGTACCTACAGCAAGATCACACTCTGTAAGATAAGATAACCAGAGGGTTGCAAGTTCAAGACAGCTGTGCTGTTACCTCTCCTGCAAAGAACAGATTGGGCTGCTTCTTGCTTTCCATGGTGCTAAGCGATATCTTTACAACAGATGAACAATTTGGATTTTTCGTGAGTCGAGTCATGTTTGTGAAAACTGCAATTAAGTTGTCGACTAATAAATACCTCTGAAAGTGGAACACCTCCAGCTGTCACAAATTCATCTTTGAATTGGCCCTACATATGACGATGAGGGAACATCAGTGAGCACAGATACATCAAAAAACCGCTATCGAGCTTTTCAAGGGATATACTTAAGATATCACATACCTTCCCAACAACCTCAAACATCCACTGTTTCAAGCGAAGGGCTATCGCGTTTAGATGACTTTTTGGCACGGTGGCCCAGTGCATGTCACCATCTAAACTCTGCAAGAGAAAACTTCGACTGAGTAAAACATCAAATTAAGGGGCTGAGTAAGGACCAGGATTCAGCTACTGCAACCTCCTGTTCTAGAAGGAATCCCCAAAACCTCTTCACCAGACCAAACTCCTTGGGAAAGGCGTTATTTACTTTGTTCTTCTGCAGAGATTAAAAAAAAAATCTTAGTACAGCTTCACCATAATGTTTTACAAGGAAAATCGGAATATTCAGGGAATATTTCTGTGACAAAATTACATAAGTCATACAAAACACTCCCTCTGTCTGGAAATACTTGTCGGAGAAATGGATGACAAGTATTTCCGGACGGAGGTTGGTTAAAGCACCCCAACATGACAGATAAAACAGAATGTTGTAAAGGTGGCTATAAGTATCTGTATCTGCAGTAGCAAATCTTCATTAAAATTTTACTCAGAAAGCCTAATAAGGGAGGCATATTAAGAAACAGAAAGCAATGTCCATCTTGTTGAAGGCATTTACAAGAACTGGTCGATTAATTTATTAAAGCAAGAGGCATTCAAAAGCAGAGTTAAAAATTTAAAACTCGGATTCTCTATTTCTAAAAAGAACTCAGACTCTCAGATGAAGACATTAACGAAGGACAGGGAAAGATCAGAACCGCATGTTGGTCTTTGTGCTGGAATAGGATCCGCTTCACGTCCTCGATGTGAATGTCCGGTATGAAGTCAACCACAAGCTTTGCTGTGTTGAAAGAAATATACATATTCCAACAAGAGAAGTGGATGAGTTCGACAATATCTTTTACTCCCTCCGTTCCACAATACAGGACGTTTTTGCAAGCTATGTTTTAGCTTGCAAAAACGTCTTGTATTGTGGGACAGAGGGAGTAGATCTTACATGCTGTTTTAAAATACTATTGTAATGGAAAGTTTCATGTGATTGATGGAACACAAAATGCACAAGCTGAAGAAATAAAACACTAGATCCAGCTATGTTCCGTATTAAAAATGTAGTGCCACTCGTGTACAATTTCTTCGGGCCTCACCTTGGTACTTGTCCTGATATAGTTCACGTGCTCCCCATGCAGACAATCGAAGAACAACAGGGCCACTAAGCCCCCAATGTGTAACCAACATAGGTCCAGTCTGCAATGGCCAAACAATTGATGTAAGCAAACATCTATGACGGAGCCTATTGCTGAAGGTGTCCGGCTCACCTGAGTTAATTCAGGAGCGCTTTTCTGAATGCCATCTAGCATCAGTTTTGCTGCGACCCTTGTGAACGAAACCTACGTGGCAGGAGAAAAGGAGGGGAATCATTTTTGCGTGCAGTGAGTCACCACTTGTGAGTATGAGATTTGCAATAGCAGTTACGGATCAATACCCCGGATAGATCAGCCAGTCGCTTGTCTGCAATTTTGAATGTGAATAGGCTGGGCACAGGTGGAATAATAGAGTGACCGTGTTGCGCAGCAAATGAGTAGCCCTGCAAGTAAGAGAAATATGTAAGGGAAAGAGTTTATGGTGTCTAGTAGAGTAAGCACCTATTTAGTGTTCAGATACCTGTTGGCTGCTGCCTGTAGCAACTAAGACATAATTAGCGCTGATGTAATCTACAAAATCAATAGTACGCTTCTCAACTTTGACAACAAACTTGCCGTTGGCGTCGACAGATGCACCGGACACGGATTTACCAGCCTGCAGGGAAACTTCAAAAAAAGAACTCAATTCCAGAAATTGTTTCTTCGTGATGAAGGGTGTGTGGATGATAACGGAACGGACAGCAGAGTCAAATAGCATTAGCTACCTCCCAGTCTTCTCGCCTCATTCAGCAGGCAGTCTACTACCGAAGCAGAGTTGTCAGTGACAGGAAAGACTCTACCGTCCTCTTCGGTCTAACATGACAATCAAAACAGTAGACATAGATAAGTAAACTGGCTTCAGTCAATGCACAAGCAAGATCCTGAAGTAAATGTGGTGTGAACTAAGCTACCTTAAGCTCCACACCATGATCTGAAAACCAGTGCATGGTATCCTGTGGCCCATGGGTGCGAAAGAAGGATCCCCGGAGTTCTTTGTACCCCCTAGGATAATTTCTCACCAGTCCCTGAGAATTGAATAGTATTTGATAAATGACAATCACAAGCTTAAAGAGCACATGTAACAATTGACTGAAAAATAGTAGTGGTAAAAATCATTTTTTATGGTTGCTGATCGAAATGGTGCACACATTGCCACCATCTCATTCAGCCAGTGAATGGGCAGCAAACTAACTGACTGACACAACACAATGGCTAGAACACAGACAGCTGCATACATTGGCATGGTACCTTGGACAATTACAAATCCACAGCACTAATATGGACTATGAAAAGCAATGGATGCAGTAGAGTCTGCAAAGTGCGCGTACCGACGGCTCGAGATGGTGCCCGTTGGTGACATTGCACCGCCCGCCGCCGGAGATCTTGACCTGCAGCCATCCATTCCAACAATTCATACATACTTAAGGAACACCATAGCGGTAGCCTTTTTCCAGTCCAATGGAAATAAGACATTGGCATTGGCATGGTACCTTGGACAAGAACTTCCCTTTCTCTATGACCACCACGTTGAGGTGGGGAGCCAGCGTCTTGGCCCTTATCGACGCGTACACCCCGGCGGCGCCGCCGCCCACCACAACCAGCGACTGCTCATCCTCCTGCATGGCGAACAGAGTCAGGAGCTAGGGGCGGCGGCAGGCCGGCGGCTGAGCTGGGCTAGTTACCTGCTCGCGGGCGTGGCCGGAGGGCGCCGAGGCGCAGACGGAGGCGGGGACGGAGGAGGAGCAGCGTCTCCCGCGCAAGACGAAGGGGGTGGCGCGGCGAGCGGCGGCGGCGGCGGCGGCGGGCTGGAGCCACGGCCACTGCGGCGGCATTTCGTCGATGAATTCGGTGGAAGGCTGGAAGCAAGGTGGACTGGATAGTGTAGACCCATGGGCCTGGGCATGCTATAGTGTGGGCCGGGTTTAGTGGGCTGGAGCCCAAATTCACTAATCTCTCTACTCCTAATGACGAGTTGGTGAATCGTCTCCGCGGTTTATTTTCGCTGGTTTTTTTTCGTCTCTCCTCCCACCACCCCCTCCCACCCTGGTCCGCGGTTTATTTTAGCTGGGTTTTTTTGTCTCTCCTCCCACCACCCCCTCCCACCCCGATCCATCGGTTTATTTTTCTCTTCACTCTTTATTACAACCAGAACTTTCCTAACGTATAATAAATCACGGATCTAACTTTCTTAAATTATGCAAATCAATCGATTCCTTTTATTGGTTCAATTTGTCTCAGGAAACAAATAATACATTTTAATCTAACTTCCTTAAATTATGCAAATCAATCGATTCCTTTTATTGATTCAATTTGTCTTAGATTTCAAGAAACAAATAATACATTTTAATCTAACTTTCCTAACTTATCTAAATCAATCGATTTCTCTTATTAGTGAAATTTGTTTTAGGAAACAAATAACAGACACGTCACAACTTTTCTCCCAATAAATAGTTTCTTAACATTTGCAAACTTTCCTAATCAGACACGTCACAAACGGGCAGGTACTGATATCACGTTACCAAACAATAAAACCCCATTTGCATAGAAATCAGCTCAAAAATCCTAACTTTCCTAAATTTTTACCTTTCCTTGATAACAACCAATATTTTCTATGTTTTCCACCTATTGAAGAAAATCACCCCTCCATCGATATATATTAGCATTTTTTTGAACTGAGATCTCCGGGTTATGATTTTTTTTTGCGATTCTTTCCAATTGTGACCTCTCCTTCCACTCCGGCTCCTTCTCGCATAAACACCTCCACCAAAGCCAGGTGACACCGCCCCAGACCTCCTGCCTCTCCACACCTTCTCCGCCACCTCCTTCTCGTACTCCATTAACAATCCCTCCGCCACATTTGTCCACGGCGGTGTCGAGGGCATGGCGCAGCAGCGTACCAGCGGTAGAGCAGCGCATAGCAGCAGGAAGCAACACGCAGCAGGCGAGGCGAGCGACCGGCGGTGGAGGGAAGAGATGCGGCCGGCGTGGCTGAGGGGGCGGCCGGCAGAAGATGGCCACGACTGGAGGCGGCGCGAGGCAGGGGCGCGACAGCGGGGCGAGCAAAGGGATAGGCGGCAACAGACGAGGCGAGCGCAGCCAGCGAGAGTGTGGCGCGCGGCCAGGGTGTGTGTCGCACGGGGCACAGTGGTGCCGTGGCAGCGGCGAGCGCGACGGCAGCGGCGGGCGCGACCGACGCGGTGTAGCACAGGCGTGGCATGGAGAGGGAGTGGCCCCGCGGGCGCGGAAGAAGAGCGGTAGGCTCGGGCATGGGCGTGCATAGGAGCGGGCATGTGCCACGGGGTCAATCCGAGGAGCTCGGTGGCTACCCCTGCAATGGCCATGGCGGACGGCGGTTCTTGGCCATGGCGAAATACCTAACGAGAGCAAACGAGAGGGAAAACAGGGGAAAGGCAAGAGGAGATCATGGCGGTGTCAATGGCGCCCTAGGGGAAGACATGGGAGCTCGGGGCGGCGCGGATCAAACGGCAATGTCGCGGTGAGCCAAGGTTGAGGAAGACGGCAATGACGTCGATGCGGGGGTGCTAGACTTGATCTCGTTGGCGCAGACGAAGTAGCGAAGGCGTTCGGAGCTCCTCGACAAGCTCCTAGCCCGCAGGGAGGGCAGTGGTCATGTGGACAGGGTCGGTCATGGTGGCCGTGGCGTCTGACTTTGTCCAGATCGACGGGATCGAGCGAGCGAGGAGGAGAAGTGGATTTGGGAGGGGGCGTCGAGGAGGAGTGAGGCCATTCCCCTTCGATGCCAGCGAGGTGGTCGGGCGGGAGCCCGGCTCTGTAGCGACGCGGCTCGGGGAACAGGAGAAGACGACCGCACGGGGACTGGACCGCTGAGCCGGTTCGGTGGCAAGGCCCGGGGGGCAGGGCGAATCCCCTTTTACATCGTCCTTTTGGTTTTTCAATGTATTCTAATATGTTTCTCCTTTTTAACACCGTTTTCTATTTATTCTTATCAACTAAATGATCTCTACTCCTAATGTCTCAGTTGGTAGTCTCCGTTCCGGATTTATTTTTGTCCCACCTCCCGAGTGAGGGAGAGGGGGAGAGAGAGTGAGGAAGAGGGAGGGAGAGGGTGTGTGTGTGAGAATTTAATGGTAAAAAAGGTCGTCAATGTCACTTAATATGTATGAGAATATTAAATGTAATATTAACATAATTGATATTGAACTTTTAAAGTTAATGTGGCCCCGTTACAACGCACGGGTGTTCTTCTAGTAAATATTCCATTTCAAGTGACTTTGTGGAGTGCAAAAAAGAAGGTTTTTCGATGTTAGGAGGCTCAACGGTGGATGCAACGTCACACTAAAAAGCCATTTCACTCTATCCCCTAGAGTTTTGGAGGAGCATTGAGATGCAAAAAGCGGAGCTGGAGATGATAACCCTAGAGGGTCTTGCTGCAACTTTTCTTGATTATTATCAGTTCTCGTGTTCTATCAATAAGTTTGTGAATTAGTTGCTTAGGAGTACTAATATATTGGGCCCTTTGTCGCAACTCATTTCATCCTCCAAATTTCTCCTAAAGAGGTGATCATCTTGCAAATGTCCCTACAAAACCATCACGGAACCATCACCTAAATGGGTCTTCAAAGAGAAACAAGCGGGCAACGCATGGTATTTTGTCCCAAAAGAAAAATTGATAATGTGACCCACCACGCGTTGTATTCTTTTTAATGTTTATGAAATATAAAAAAATCCTACCATTCAAATTAATGTACACATGTTTCAAAAAAGTTCATGATAAATTTTAGAAAATGTTTATAAAATGTAAAAAATGTCTTGCAGAACTTTTTAAGAAAATGTTTCATACCATTTAGAAAAAAATGGTCAACGTGTATTTAAAAAACATTTAACATGTACTCTAAAAAAAGGTCATCATGCATTTAAAACACATTCTACGTGCATCAAAAAAAAATGTCCAGCCTTGTCTTGAGTGTGGATCATCAGTTTTCACTAGTAATGCTAACCCGACGGTGGGCACACATCGAAGTGTGGCCCCCACCGATCTTCTCCCATATCCTGTCTTATGCTCATACCGCGGTGACATTAGCGAGAACTTTCCTTCTACAAGTGTGTGTGTGTGTGTGTGGACGACATAGTTGCTGCTCTCGTCATCTTTGTCCTCTCCTTAGGTGGCGACAACAACCGAGCAAGCGTAGCTCAGGCGGATATTCTTGTGGACTTGGATGTAAAAGTGGAGACAGATGTTCTACACCACACCTGAATAATTTCCTCTTTTTTTAGGAAAAATCATCATGTCTAGTTTATCTTTCCCTAATAATAAAAGATTTATTGGTTCTGGCGGTATGTCACCAAAATTACCCCTAAAGTTGGCATAAATTACCCACCATGCATCTGTAAGTGAGAGAAAAAAACAACCCTTTTATCCTCGTGAAGGCGCTTTCAGTTGATTCATTTACACACAGTCTTCTTAGATATCACAATTTGGCAGGTAGTGCACTGGCTAGAGCAAGAAACCCAGGTTCAATCCCACCTAGCTCCCTTCCCCTTTCCTTTTCTCTTTTAGAAACCGTGAACACCTAACAGCCAACGCACCCTATTGGGCTGGCACATGATGGAGTCTAGACGGCCTTTGTTCTTTATTCCGGTTTTTTTGGCTATTTGTTTCTCTTTTTTGTTCTTATATTTTCTTATTTAAAATAATTCTGGATTTCCAAAAAAAATCCAAGTTTTGATTTTTTTTTCTGAATTTATGAAAAAATATTCCATAAATCATAAAACAAATTGGATTAAAAACAATGTTAATGATTTGGAAAACTATTTGCATTTTCAAAAAATGTTTTTGAATTTGAACCAAATGTTCGTGAATTTAAAAAATGGTCATGATTTTTTTAAAATGTCCAAAAAAGGGAATAATAACCGTGAATTACAAAAGAAGTTCATTGATTCAAAAAATGGCCAGTTCATAATTTCTTTTATTAATTCAAAAAATGTTTGCCGACTCAAACTTTGTTCATGGATTGAAAAAAAGTTGTTCGTCGATTCAAAAATTGTTCATGAATTTGTAACGCCAATTCAAAAATTGTTCATGAATTTGTAATGCCAATTTAAAAATTGTTCAAAATTTATAGAAAACAGGAATTTTAAAAATGTACTTTGCTATTTGTTGGACATCACTAAGGAGTAGGACAAAAAAAGCGTAAACAGGTAGCAGAAACTAGGTAGATATTTCTTTTGTCTAATAAATTGAAAACACCTTGAGTACATTAAGAAACATCTTATACTTATTTTGTTGCGCAACACCATTTATCATGTTGTTTGCTGTGAAAGATTTAAAGGAATTTGCTGATGTCGTCGGGTGTGTGCATAAAGGATGGCCTTTTTCTCCGCCGCCAACCTCCACAGGTATTCGCCCCGCCCCCATACGGACCCTGGTGCCGGTGGTCTTTGTACCCATTCAGTTCAAACCCTAGCATGCAAGATGCATTTGGAAGGGACGAGTTTGTCAGCGGCGCAGGATCACACTGGCCCAGGTCGTGTGATTACCAGATCATCACCATTGACCTGGAGAGAGAGGCTCTCTTGCTCCTGGATAAGTGGCCCAAGAAGCTTTTGTCGTACGGCACCAACACCGGGACATCAAAGATGGTCACAGGCTGCCAAGGAGTTATTTTCCGCACTTGGACTTTGACTTGGACTGCCATTATTATGTGGCATGCTACTCAAAGCTCCCACGCTGAGCCATTTATGCGACGAGGACGACGCACTGGGCAGCGACATCTCTTGTGTTTCTCCTCTGTCGGACCGGACCCACACACAAGAAACTTGTCAATTGGTTATTCATAATATCATATGTCCATGGCTCTGTTTTCAGTTTTCATGTTGCCCTGTTTTGGGTGGATGTTTGGCTGCATGATGTACCTTTATTAGCATCAAGTTTCCTGCATCAATGGCCTTACTGAACATGTTGCTGAATTGATCATCAAAGATTTCTACCATGAGGCCCATGAAGCACTTTGACTGACTGCATCTGTCACCGACACAGAAGCATGGCAGGCAAATATATTTGAGCCAAACCACAGCTAGAGATCTGAAACCAGACCCCAGGAAGGAAGCATTTCATCGCCATGCACTGAATGAAGGTCACATGCTAACCCTACCGTGCCCCCACAAACAAGCCACCATACCCGATTTATCCACATGTCGGTAACGAGCTTAAAATGAAGAGAGAGAAACATAATATACATACTATCTGAAAACAGAAAAAACGAAGAAGAAGAAGAAGAAGAAAAATACGGCGACGCCATTACTTAGGTGGCGCGAAACTATATCACCAACCGGCAAGCTTAAACTACGGTAGATATGTGTCGTCGAGTACTACGCGGACGATTACAGTAGTAAAGTTGACAGCAAAGAAGAGGATCCACTCTTCACTCATGACGGTAACCCATAAATTAGGGAGGGATTTCCCCCTTTTTTCTCCTGGACAGCTCAGATCATCAGACCGTGTAGGATTGCTGGATCGTCTCGATATCGAGACCCTTCAGCTTGACGACGGACTCCACGTGCCCTTTGAGAGTATGAAGCTCCCTCAACCTGTAGCAACCATGACAGCGTAGTTAGTTTCACGTCGTTGTCGACAAACACAAGTGCTTATGTCACTATTGCCTGCATGCATGCCTACTGATATCAGAGAAGACACATGGATGCCCAGAGATGAATTCATGAGGCAATGAGGGGCGAAAGGAGGGACAGCCGGACCGACAAGGGACCAGGGGAAATTATATGCAAGGAAGGGCCATGATTGATTGGTCCTACGTACCTTGCAATCTCGGCCCTCCTCTTGGCCTCTTCAGCCATGTGATTCAGCTCATTGTAGCCCCCCTTCTCCGAGAACATCTTGGCATCCGGTGGCTGCAGCCCATGGAGGGTCCTCTGAGCGTGTGCCCACTTGAGCTCCCTCTCCTCCTTGCCGAAGTCTTTCTTCCTTGTGAAGGCAATCTACAGAAAGATGAACATTAGTGAGTCATGCAGCATGGTAAATGGCCCGACAGTTGTGGAGCACACATGTTATTATTACCCTTTGGTCGATGACGAGATCCCATGCTTTGCCGCTCAGAGTGTATCGGATGAGGAACTTGATGATATCGAGCGGGAGGTATGTGATGATATTGTAGAGCCACACGACGCCAGCCCAGCCCCACCCGATGCCTTTGATCTGAGTGAACCGCCAGTCAGCATACACCGCGATCAGTGTAGCAATCTGTAAATATTAAATGGGAAGGTTTTTTAGCTTGACGTGCTTTTCTCCTGAAGCAGTTTATAAGAGGGACAGGGAGTTAGGAGCACACCAGCTGCGCAACCAAGAATGCAAAGACCAGTAGAAACCCAGGACGCTCGGCAAATGACCAGCTGCGTGATCTGGTGACAAAGATGAGAGCTTGGCTGATGGTGCTGACTTGGAGGTAAATGGCAGCCGCGAGCTTTTGGAAATCGTCCTGAGCTGTCTTCTCCAGGCTTTCGACATGAAACAATCTCTGAAATTTTATTAACAGTAAGCATCATAAAAGTAGTTATCACAAGTTTTTCTTGGACACCGCAATTGCCCTAAGGATTCACAAAAATATATTTTTTGTTCACTTAAGCACATTGCTCCTTACCGGGAAAAAGTTTGTCTTGTACGCAGCCCAGAAGAAGATGACCGTCATTATTGCCAAGTATCCACCAAGGATAACTCCAGTTGTGAAAATCTCAGCCAGCTTCCAGCTGTCAGGTAGTGGAGATGGTTTTACCCGATCCTTTGATATAGTCATGATGGTACCTATTGATCACAAGTTCACGACAAATAGTTAAAGAAGCCTCTTTAAATATTTATACTTTCTGATTCTACTTCTGTTCTGAAACAGAGGGAGGTAGAGGGATTGTACCATCATTTAGAATCGCTATGATAAGGACCATGAACGGTGGAAAGTCGAATTTCCAGATGAGGGCAAGTAGCATAAATCCAAGCTGTTAAAGGTAAGCAGAAAAGGAAGATACAGAGTTAACCCTGAAGCAAGGCATATAGGCCAGATGGGCGAAACTTCAGTGCTTAAGATGAATATATATATATTCCAAAAACATTTATGCGTACAGATCTCGTAACCTTTGCTAAGTTGAATAAGTGAAATTTTGATCCCCAACAGAAGCATCAATGACAATTTCCCAAATAAACAGAACATGCAACTTGACACCATTTAAAACCAACATTACAAATAATGTGATCGAAACATGTATCGCTCTGGAAGTAATAATTCAGAGGTGAAACACAAGAAAAACTTACCACAATACGAATTGTGATGGAGACAGCATAGATCTGCACGCATCACAATGCATTAGCCCTATATATAGCACAAGCAAAAAAGTAGGAAATAATACTCAGGCACATCATCACATACAGTGTAGTTCTTCATACGCTGGAAAATTGCACGACTGGTAAGCACGGCACTGATGATCACGCTGAGGCCTGGTTCTGTGAGGACAATATCTGAAGCACTCCTGGCTGCATCAGTCGCATCAGCAACAGCAATACCAATATCTGCTTTCTTTAGAGCTGGAGCATCATTTACTCCATCACCCGTCATCCCACAGATGTGCTTTCGTGCTTGCAGGCGTTTCACAATCTCATACTTGTGCTCTGGAGAGAAGACAATCACTCGATCAATGTAGAATTAAATATTTGTTCGTTCTCCCAACCCCCTGTTTTTGCAGTGCTGTAATTTCATTCATAAAAAAGCATACCAGGGAAGACGCCAGCAAAACCATCAGCTTTCTCAATGAGATCGTCAACTGGTAAAGCAGAAATGGACTCGTCTGAATTTTTCTGCCCCAACAGAGCAGATGAAGGATACATGTTTGTACCCATTCCCAGGCGACGCCCTGTTTCCTTTCCAATGGCGAGCTGATCACCTGAACATTTGTAAAATAAAACAAGCCACATCGAAGTTAATAGGAATGCATCAGACATAATCGGAACTGAAACTATTACTTCTTTTCTGAAAAGGAATGAAACTATTACCGGTGATCATCTTGACATTAACACCAAGGTTAAGTGCCCTCCGAATTGTTTCAGCACTGTCATGTCTTGGAGGATCAAAAAGTGGCATCAGACCAGCAAAATGCCATGGG
The DNA here is from genome assembly GCF_018294505.1 of Triticum aestivum. Classification (NCBI taxonomy): domain Eukaryota; kingdom Viridiplantae; phylum Streptophyta; class Magnoliopsida; order Poales; family Poaceae; genus Triticum; species Triticum aestivum. Next base: position 4,131,669 of record NC_057808.1, on the reverse strand, counting down.
CCACCAGGGCTTTCTTTCCTCCCATCTGGTACTTCCTACATGAAAGGACAGGATAATACACTCGCTAAGATGACACATACCAAAAACAGATATTAAAAGAAATAATTAAGGTCGGCCTACGATAGTCATTATAATGGTCTAACTGATACAGATACGGAAGCCAGATTGTTTAAAAAAACTAGCTTAAGCTTAAGTTGGGCAGCCTCCCATTTGCATGGACAAGGCTTACTAATTTTATTTTAAGTTTTCATGAAATCCTTCTCACTGACTGAACTCTGTTGATACTGAATAGCAGCCTAAGATAGATGGTACATTGTAATTTTTCTCACCTGATACGCTACAGCAAGCGATCGAAGTCCACGCTCTGCAAATTTGTCAATCACAGCATGGACCCTCCGCTCTATCTCCGATGTGTTGTGAGCGAGGTGAAGAATCTGCAGTCATTCATTGGGTTCATGCCAATCATGAGTATAATATGTCCTTCCATAAGGTAACGCTGGGATATCAATATGAAAACAGTTAATTCTTGTGGTACCTGCTCCGGTGCACCCTTACTAACACGGTGCATTTTGCCATCAGCGTCAATGTATGTCAGCGCCGTCCTCTTGTCAGTAGGATTGAATGGCAGAAAATGAACTTCTTGAATACCAGCACGTGCCTGCGTGAACATATGGGCAGACAGTCATTTCATCATATACACAGAGGTAACCCTCTGCCACCACATCAACAAAGTATTGTACGGTACCTCTTTCGGATCAGCTAGCATCCCCACAATTGCTGTATCAATAGCATCTTGGTTTTCTGTTCGAGACGCCCTAGCAGCCATGAGAATCACTTGGTCCTGAGTGATGCCTCTTTCGAAAACCTGGGCCGGACTTGTTTTCATAAGATATATGAATCAGAAAAAGAATGCAAGAGTTAAAGTAATATCCTCGCCTTACCTCAACAAGGTTCTTGTCCACAGTAAGCTTATTGAGAGTCAAAGTCCCAGTTTTGTCACTGCAAAGGACATCCATGCCCGCCATCTCCTCGATTGCAGTCATTCTCTTTGTGATAGCTCCCTGAAAAAAAAAATCATACCGTGGTTCAGTTAATTAATGCAGCTTAAAAAAACTGAAAACCAAACTATGTTATGCTCCAGGTGAAAACCTGTTGAGACAAGCGATGTGACCCAATAGCCATAGTCACGGATAAGACTGTCGGCATGGCTATGGGAATGCCTCCAATGAGAAGGACCAAGAGGTTGTCGATTCCAGGGCGGTACGCCCTGTGCTGGATAGGATACATTACAATGATCTCGATGAACATTCCCACACCAATGGAACAAATGCAGAAGTTCCCAATGGCCGTCAGAACCTGCACCGGCAAGATAACAGTAATAATATTGTCATCTATGTCGATAGTCCAATCAAGAAAACAGAGAGATTAGCTAGGTGAAGGTGAGGGCTTGAGCCTTGCCTTCTGAAAATGGCCCACTTGGTTAGTGGAGTCAACAAGGTGCGCAGCCTTTCCAAAGAAGGTGTGAACACCGGTGGCGATCACGACGGCTTCGATCTCACCTTGCTTGACCGTCGAACCGGAGTAGACGCCATCACCGGGGCCTTTGGTGGCCGGCAATGATTCTCCAGTCAGGGCAGACTACAGCACAAGACAAGAGAAATTATGTTATGAGGAGAAGCCTCAAAAGCAGTGATAGTGTTAGCAAGTCAAGAAGAGTGGAAAGGGAAGGACCTGATCAATCTTGAGAGGGTCTCCCTCGAGGAGGCGTGCATCTGCAGGTATAATGTCTCCGAGCTTGATGCTGATGACGTCCCCTGGCACGAGGATGGCCGCGTCTTCCTCGGTCCACCGGCCGTCACGGAGAATCTGAAGACGACAGAAAAATTCAGACTTGTGAGTGGGCTCTGCTGGGACACCTCAGTCTGAAGATTATGTCAAATTCAGACTTTTGAATTAATGGGCTCGCACAAATCTAAAGTTGTAAACTCGCTAGTGAGGCATACTGAAACTGAGGCAGCACAGAGTGGTAGGTGGCGCAAATGACAGGACCTTGGCTTTGGGCGCGAGACGGGCCATGAGGGCGGCGGCGGCGTTGCCGGCATTGTTCTCCTCGATGAAACTGATGGTGGAGTTGATAACCAGCAGGGTGATGATGCCGATGAAGTCCTGCCAGTCCGGCGGCTTATTCTGATTGATGGCAAAATTAGACAAGAAGAAGAAAACAAAACAAATGTTACATTGTGCAATCTTGAACTGTAAGTTTCTAAGCAACAAAAGCTAGTCAGATTTATTCACTTGTCCTCAACTAGAATCTTCAAGTCGAGAAATTTTCAGGTTGAGGAACCACTTGCCCTGATGGCACACACGCAATCTCCAGTGAAACACGGCATACATACAAGATGTGAAATGACCCAATCTTGAACTGTTGGTTTTGTGTATGCAGTGCAGTAAACAAGATAAGAGGAAGAAGAAGAGAGATAGAGGTTGAGAGAAGTTGAGGTGGGTTACCCCTCCGTTGGCGAGCGCGATGGCCATGATGGCGGCGGCTTCCATGACCCAGGAGAGCGGGTTCCACATGAAGCCCAGGAACTTGAGGACCTTGCTCTCCTCCTTCTCCTCCAGCTTGTTGGCGCCGAAGATTTGGAGGCGCTGCTGCGCCTGCTCCGCGGTGAGCCCCTCGCGGCTGCATCTCAGGTTCTCCAACACCTCCTCCAGGGGGATGTTCTCCTGCAGCAGCACCAGAAGAAGCAGAGCCGAAGTTGAGGAACCAAGATTGATTGAAGGGCGAAACAAGGGGAGAATGTCTGAACAATGTGTGAACCAAGAACTCGAATTGAGAGGAGGAGAGGAACCCCTTGCGGCTGCGGCGAATCAAAGGCGGCGCAAGAAGCTCCAAATCCCCCCAAGAAAGAAGCCCCCCGAGAAGCCTGGACCGAGGAGAGGAGAGGAGAGGAGGCCGCGGTGGTGAGGTGCGTACCAGGTCGACGACCTCCTTGAGGACGGCGTCCAGGTTGCCGGCCTCCTTCTCGGCCATGGCGGCGGCCGGCGGCAGGGATCTCCCTCCCTCCGCCTCGCGTCTTTCTTCCCCTTGCCCGGTGGGAGGGTCGGCGGTTCCCCTCGCCGGAACCGAGATCTTTTCACCTCCGCAGATGGAATGGAGTTCTTGTGGGTGGGGCGGGGATGGTTGGACTGGACTGGACTGGAGTGGAGGAGTAACTGAAGAGGAGGAGGAAGAATGGAGAAGGTGCGGGAGGGAGGCAAAGAGGGTGGCAGGCACCGCTGGAGCCTGGAGGAAGAGGAAGGTTGTGGTAGCGGCAGTAAATAATGAATTAATTAACGGGAGTCAGAAACGGAAATCCCTATCTACACACGGCACATGGGATGTTTAGGAGGGAAAATGGAAATTTTGGGTTTTAGTATTGTGAAGGTGTGTATGGTGGTGGTGACATAGAGTGAGATTTTTGGCCTATCTTTGACTCCCTATCTGCGTAGAGTGAGAAGGCACATGCAGGGGAGGGACGGACGAAATTTCTGGACAAAGGGACGGAGGCTCCTCCGCGCTACACCGTACTACCGGTGTCGGATCGATGACCACGCGGACCGTTGGATCGTGTCGCACACAGCCGTTGGATTCGCGTGGTCAGTGGTCGATCGTCGGGGGGCGCGATGTGTCGAGCGAATGAGGAAAAGGAGGGGAAGGGATAAGGTCGGATGCGCCTCCCGTGTGGCGCACGCATGGGCGGTGCGTGACGAGCGTGCAGGAGGCGACCGACCGAGGCTAAGGTTGTTAGCCGATTTGGATTTTTTTTTTGGGATCATCCCTTGATTTCTCTACACCACACTACCGGCGTCGGATCGGTGACCATGCCGGTGGGATCATGTCGCCTGTAGCCGTTGGATCCGCGTAGTTTGGACGAAGGATAGTCGGGGCATGCGGTGTGGTGAGTGGACGAGAGGAAAGAGGGGAAGGAATAAGCTAGGAGAGGTCTGCCCGCGTGTGGGGCCCGCATGAGCGGTGCGTGACGAGCGTCCGGGCGGCGACCGACCGAGGCTGAGGTTGGTCAGCTGATTTGGACCTTTCTTTGGAATCACTACACATGAACATGAATAGTGTCATGTCCTCTTGTATCATGTAGGATTACCAAACTAGCACAAGGAAAAGCAAAGGATTTCAACCAAAGGGTTTATGTGTATGAAAATTTACCTTCAAAATATACTACAAATGAATTTTATACAAGTATTTGTAAGAGTATAAATCTAGTTAATCAAGACGACCGCCGTAAATAAAAAACCTCAGGATTTAAATCCCATGGGATTTGCGTGGTGTACTTCTACTATTGTGTAGGTCTTGATAGATATATTCCGTGGCACACATCATTATATATGTACTCATTTCAATATGAACTACATACGGATGTATATAGATGTAGTTTAGAGTGTAGATTCATTCATTCTGCCCATATGTAGTTCATATTGAAATCTCTAAAAAGACTTACAATTCTGATAGAATGGATGTGGAACACTAATCAAAATTCAAAAAAAAACTGAATTTTTTTACAAGTAAACAAGGATGTGAGGCGTATGTGTGTAAAATTTTAGGATGAAATACATTGAAATGAGACCGGTACAAAAAAAGGCAAATTCAGGGTCTGGGGGGATAAATAGTATCATGTGTTAAAAAGTCTCAGATTTGTCTTTTTTGCACAGCCCTCATTCCAACGTATTTCACCCTGAAAATTTACACACTTGTGCACTATGCCTTCATCTATCTCTGTATATTTTTTTAGAACTTTTTAAAATTTAAAAATAAGAATTTTCATGAATTTTGAATTTTGCATTTGGAGGCCTCCACGAAGCTCGGCCTCCAAAAGCAATTTCCACTACATACGGATATATATGGACGTAGTTTAAAGTGTAGATTAACTCATTTTACTCCGTATGTAGTTCATATTGGAATCTCTTAATAGACTTATATATTTAGGAACGGAGGGAATATTAATATGTGTGTATTATTAACAAGTACTTATCTATACCATACTTATAAAAAAAATAAGGTTCCGTCGTCCGCTTACTTGTGGCACTGCCGCCTTGGTCACATTGCTGTCAAACGCATGAAGAAACTCCATGCAGATGGACTTTTGGAGTCTCTTAATTATGAATCATTTGACACGTGCGAACCATGCCTCATAGGCAAAATGACCAAGACTCTGTTCTCCGGAACAATGGAGCGAGCAACCAACTTATTGGAAATCATACATACTGATGTGTGCGGTCCAATGAGCGTTGAGGCTCGCGGTGGCTATCGTTATGTTCTCACCCTCACCGATGACTTGAGTAGATATGGGTATGTCTACTTAATGAAACACAAGTCTGAGACCTTTGAAAAGTTCAAGGAATTTTAGAGTGAGGTTGAGAATCAACGTGACATGAAAATAAAGTTCTTACGATCAGATCGCGAAGGGGAATATTTGAGTCACAAATTTGGCACACAGTTAAGAAAATGTGGAATTGTTTCACAACTCACGCCGCCTGGAACACCTCAGCGTAATGGTGTGTCCGAACGTCGTAATCGCACTCTATTGGATATGGTGCGATCTATGATGTCTCTTACCGATCTACCGCTATCATTTTGGGGTTATGCTTTAGAGACTGCCGCATTCACTTTAAATAGGGCTCCGTCAAAATCCGTTCAAACGACACCGTATGAATTATGGTTTGGGAAGAAACCTAAGCTGTCGTTTCTGAAAGTTTGGGGATGCGATGCTTATGTCAAGAAACTTCAACCTGAAAAGCTCGAACCCAAGTCGGAAAAATGCGTCTTCATAGGATACCCGAAGGAAACCATTGGGTATACCTTCTACCTCAGATCCGAAGGCAAGATCTTCGTTGCCAAGAACGGGTCCTTTCTGGAGAAAGAGTTTCTCTCGAAAGAAGTAAGTGGGAGGAAAGTGGAACTTGATGAGATGACCCCTCTCGAACCAGAAAGTAGCACAGCACAAGAAAATGTTTCTGTGGTGCCTGCACCGACTAGAGAGGAAGTAAATGATGACGATCATGATCAAGTTACCACTGAACTTTGTAGGTCCACAAGGACACGTTCCGCACCAGAGTGGTACGGCAACCCTGTCCTGGAAATCATGTTGTTGGACAACGGTGAACCTTCGAACTATGAAGAAGCAATGGCGGGCCCAGATTCCAACAAATGGCTTGAAGCCATGCAATCCGAGATAGGATCCATGTATGAAAACAAATTATGGACTTTGACAGACTTGCCCGATGATCGGCGAGCGATAGAAAATAAATGGATCTTTAAGAAGAAGACGGACGCGGATGGAAATGTTACCATCTATAAAGCTCGACTTGTCGCTAAGGGTTATCGACAAGTTCAAGTAGTTGACTACGATGAGACCTTCTCATCCGTAGCGAAGCTGAAGTCCGTCCGAATCATGTTAGCAATTGCCGCATTCTACGATTATGAGATATGGCAAATGGACGTCAAAACGGCATTCCTTAATGGCTTCCTTAAGGAAGAATTGTATATGATGCAGCCGGAAGGTTTTGTCGATCCTAAGAATGCTGACAAGGTATGCAAGCTCCAGCGCTCAATCTATGGGCTGGTGCAGGCATCTCGGAGTTGGAACATTCGCTTTGATGAGATGATCAAAGCGTTTGGGTTTACACAGACTTATGGAGAAGTCTGTGTTTACAAGAAAGTGAGTGGGAGCTCTGTAGCATTTCTCATATTATATGTGGATGACATACTATTGATGGAAAATGATATAGAATTCTTGGAAAGCATAAAGGCCTACTTGAATAAGTGTTTTTCAATGAAGGACCTTAGAGAAGCTGCTTACATATTAGGCATCAAGATCTATAGAGATAGATCGAGACGCCTCATAGGTCTTTCACAAAGCACATACCTTGATAAGATATTGAAGAAGTTCAATATGGATCAGTCCAAGAAGGGGTTCTTGCCTGTATTGCAAGGTGTGAGATTGAGCACGGCTCAATGCCGGACCACGGCAGAAGATAAAGAAAAGATGAGTGTCATCCCCTATGCCTTGGCCATAGGGTCTATTATGTATGTCATGCTGTGTACCAGACCTGATGTAAACCTTGTCGTAAGTTTGGTAGGAAGGTACCAAAGTAATCCCGGCATGAAACACTGGACAGCGGTCAAGAACATCCTGAAGTACCTGAAAAGGACTAAGGATATGTTTCTCGTTTATGGAGGTGACGAAGAGCTCGTCGTAAAGGGTTACGTCGATGCTAGCTTCGATACAGATCTGGATGACTCTAAGTCACAAACCGGATACATGTATATTTTGAATGGTGGGGCTGTCAGCTGGTGCAGTTGCAAGCAAAGCGTAGTGGCGGGATCTACATGTGAAGCGGAGTACATGGCAGCCTCGGAGGCAGCACATGAAGCAATCTGGATGAAGGAGTTCATTGCCGACCTAGGAGTTATTCCCAATGCATCGGGGCCGATGACTCTCTTCTGTGACAACACTGGAGCTATTGCCCTTGCCAAGGAGCCCAGGTTTCACAAGAAGACCAGGCACATCAAGCGTCGCTTCAACTCCATTCGTGAAAATGTTCAAAATGGAGACATAGATATTTGTAAAGTGCATACGGATTTGAATGTCGCAGATCCGTTGACTAAACCTCTTCCACGAGCGAAACATGATCAACACCAGAACTCTATGGGTGTACGATTCATCACAATGTAACTAGATTATTGACTCTAGTGCAAGTGGAAGACTGTTGGAAATATGCCCTAGAGGCAATAATAAAATGGTTATTATTATATTTCCTTGTTCATGATAATTGTCTATTGTTCATGCTATAATTGTGTTATCCGGAAATCGTAATACATGTGTGAACACATAGACCATAACATGTCCCTAGTGAGCCTCTTGTTGACTAGCTCGTTGATCAATAGATGGTTAAGGTTTCCTGACCATGGACATTGGATGTCATTGATAATGGGATCACATCATTAGGAGAATGATGTGATGGACAAGACCCAATCCTAAGCATAGCACTAGATCGTGTAGTTCGTTTGCTAAAGCTTTTCTAATGTCAAGTATCATTTCCTTAGACCATGAGATCGTGCAACTCCCGGATACCGTAGGAATGCTTTGGGTGTACCAAACGTCACAACGTAACTGGGTGGCTATAAAGGTGCACTGCAGGTATCTCCGAAAGTGTCTGTTGGGTTGGCACGGATCGAGACTGGGATTTGTCACTCCGTATGACGGAGAGGTATCTCTGGGCCCACTCGGTAATGCATCATCATAATGAGCTCAATGTGACTAAGTAGTTAGTCACGGGATCATGCATTACGGAACGAGTAAAGTGACTTGCCGGTAACGAGATTGAACGAGGTATTGGGATACCGACGATCGAATCTCGGGCAAGTAACGTACCGATTGACAAAGGGAATTGTATACGGGATTGCTTGAATCCTCGACATCGTGGTTCATCCGATGAGATCATCGTGGAACATGTGGGAGCCAACATGGGTATCCAGATCCCGCTGTTGGTTATTGGCTAGAGAGCGGTCTCGGTCATGTATGCATGATTCCCGAACCCGTAGGGTCTACACACTTAAGGTTCGATGACGCTAGGGTTATAAGGAAGATTTGTATGTGGTTACCGAATGTTGTTCGGAGTCCCGGATGAGATCCCGGACGTCATGAGGAGTTCTGAAATGGTCTGGAGGTGAAGATTTATATATGGGAAGTCATCATACGGTCACCGGAAATATTCGGGGGTATACCAGTATTGTACCGGGACCACCGGAGGGGTTCCGGGGGTCCACCGGGAGGGTCCACCTGCCCCGGAGGGCCTTATGGGCTGTAGGTGGAAGGGAACCAGCCCCTAAGTGGGCTGGGCGCCATCCCCCCTAGGGCCCATGCGCCTAGGGTTGGGGGGAACCCTAAAGGGGGCGTCCCCTTGCTTGGGGGGCAAGCCCCCTCCCCCTTGGCCGCCGCCCCCCCTCTAGATCTCATCTAGAGGGGCCGGCCCCCTTCCCCCTTCTCTCTATACATAGAGGGGTAGAGGGAGGGCTGCAAAACCACATCCAAGGCGCAGCCCCTCCCCTCCCCAACACCTCTCCTCCTCCGCGTGAGCTTGGCGAAGCCCTGCCGGAGAACTGCCACTCCATCACCACCACGCCGTCGTGCTGCTGTTGGAGCCCTCTTCCTCAACCTCTCCCTCCTCCTTGCTGGATCAAGGTGCGGGAGACGTCATCGGGCTGCACGTGTGTTGAACGCGGAGGCGCCGTTGTTCGGCGCTTGGATCGGAATCAACCGCGATCTGAATCGCTACGAGTACGACTCCCTCATCCGCGTTCTTCTAACGCTTCCGTCTCGCGATCTTCAACGGTATGAAGATGCACTCCCCTCTCTCTCGTTGCTAGTTACTCCATAGATTGATCTTGGTGATGCGTAGAAATTTTTTAATTTTTGCAACGATCCCCAACAAAGCCGAGCTCATATTCAAATGAGTGACAGTTCTGTTAATAAGAGTGTGCCAGAAGTTGCTGGTAAAAACAGGATCCCTGTCAGATACAATGAGTTCAGGCATACCATGTAACTTGTAAACATTATCCAGGAAAATCTCTGCAACTTTTTGAGCAGTAAATGGGTGTCGCAGAGCCATGAAATGACCATATTTGGTGAATTTGTCAATGACCAACAGAATGCAATCAAACTAGCAGGAAACTGGCAACCCAGTGATGAAATCCATAGTAACAGTTTCCCAGGCTCGTTTAGGAACAGGCAATGGAGAAAGAAGGCCTGGATAATATACTCGTTCAGCTTTAGCTTGTTGACAAACCACACAGGAATGCACCTTGTTTTTGATGAAAGCTTTCATGCCAGCCCAACGAAACAGGGAATGGATTCTGTTGTAAGTTACTGGAAACCCTGAATGTCCTCCTACAGGACTGTCATGAAATGCAGAAAAGATCTTATGCTGCAGCTCCAGGTTGTTACCAATCCAAATACAACCTTTATACCTCAAGAGACCATGCACAAGCTGATAGTTAGGTTTAGCAGCTGGGTCCACAGACAGTTGCTGCAAAATTTCAGTAATCTTATCATCAGAGCATAACTGTTAACAATTTCCTCCAGCCACACTGGTTGCGCTCTGGATATGTGGAAAACTTGAGGGTGTGGTTTCCTAGAAAGTGCATCAGCTGCAGTGTTGTCAACTCCCTTCTTGTAAACAATTTGATAGTTCATTCCCATTAGTTTTGTGAGAGCTTTCTGTTGCCAGATAGTGTGTAACTTCTGATTTTGCAAGTGTATCAGACTTCTTTGATCAGTTTTAATAGTAAACTGCTGCATTTGAAGATAAGACCTCCATTGTTCCACAGCTAATAGGATAGCCATATACTCCTTCTCATATACTGACAGTGCTATGTTTTTAGGGCCAAGAGCTTTGCTTACATAAGCCAGTGGATGTCCTTCTTGCATTAAAACAGCTCCTATTCCAGTGTCACATGCATCTGTTTCAATCACAAAAGGCTTATCAAATTGTGGCAATGCCAGGACTGGTGCTTCCACTAGGGCTTGCTTGAGTGTATTGAAAGCTAGATCAGTAACAGAAGTCCACAAAAAAGGAACCCCCTTCTTTAACAGATCTGTCAGGGGCCTGCTAATAATGCCATAATGTTTGATGAACTTCCTGTAATATCCACTGAGCCCTAAGAATCCTCTGACCTCCTTGACATTGCTGGGAGTAGGCCAGTTCTGTACTGTTTCTACCTTGCTAGGATCTATTGAAACTCCCTCAGCACTAATGGTGTGACCCAGATAATTGATCTGTTGTTGGGAAAAAGCACATTTAGTGAGTTTAACCTTCCACTGATCAGCTCTCAAAAGACAGAGTACCTCTCTGACATGTTTCAAGTGCTCTGCATATGTTTTGCTGAAAACCATTATATCATCAAAGAAACAGAGAGTGGTTTTCCTGTTAGTAGGAGTGAGTGTAGTATTCATAGCCCCCTAGAAAGTGCCAGGTCCTCCAGCAAGCCCCATTGCCAACACAGTGAATTCATAATGACCATCATGGGTTTGGAAAGCAGTTTTGTATTCCTCTCCTGGGGCTAGTCGGATTTGATGATAACCTGCTCTTAAATCCAGTTTGGTAAACCAAGCAGCTCCTGACAACTCATCCAGCAATTCATCAATAACTGGCAGGGGAAACTTGCCCTTGAGAGTGATGGCATTTAACATTCTGTAATCAATCACCAACCTCCTCTCTCCACCTTTTTTTCTTAACTAGTAGTATTGTAGAGGAAAATGGACTGTTGCTAGGCCTGATTATCCCAGCCTTGAGCATTTCTTTAATTTGTTTCTCCAGTTCATCCTTGAGTTGTGGCACAATTCTATAAGGTCTCATGGATATAGGCCTTGCCCCTGGAATAAGAGGAATTTTATGATCACAAGGCCTCCTGGGAGGAAGCTCAGTTGGAGTAGCAAAAACATCAGCAAATTCCTCAACAAGCAATTGCATCTCTGGATGCATTTGATCTGGTTCACCCATCTGGATAGCAGAAAGAGCTACACAAGTATAACTATGTTCTTCAGAAGAAATTCCTTGCAAAGTAATAGTTTGGCCCTCCTTAGTAAATGACATCCACTTTTCTACCCAATCAACATACATTGGACTATGCTGTGCAAGCCAATCCAATCCCATTATTCCATCATAGGTTTGCAATTGCAATAATCTGAAATCAGAGGAAAACCCATGACCATTACATTGCCAGTTACAGTCAGTTATCTGATGCAGACACTGAATTGTTGTTCCACCTGCAACAGTAACTGTGATAGGTTTGATAGGAGAAACACCCTGAATATAAGAATACTTGGCGTCCAAGAAGGAATGTGTACTCCCAGAATCTACTAGGAATTGCAGTGCTTGGCCTTGTAGTACAACTTCTAGTTGCAGCACTGGTGCCTCTGGTTCCTTGCCCATAGCTGCTGCAGACAACTTGATTGTGTGGACAGAGGAAACTGACTGTTGATCATTATCAGATTCAGATTCTTCACTGTAACTGGACTGCATTTTTTCAATCATCTCTTGCACAAAATGCAACTGGGCTGTAGACTTACAGACATGATCCTTCGCCCACTTCTCTCCACACACGAAACACAAACCTTTAGATTTCCTGTAGTTTCGTAGTGCTAACCATTTGTCATCAGTTGGAGTACCTTAGCAGTGTCCTTCTCCTCTGGTGGTCTGCCCTTGCTGTTGCCATAAGAAGGAACAGTAGTACTTCTCCTAGACACTGAACCTGATGAATTGCTGACAGTTTCCCCCAATTCCTCATGCAGTAATGCCAATTCATAAGCTGCATCAAGGTCTTTGGGTTTCTGTAATGCAACAGCTATCCGAACTCCGGGTTTCAACCCATCCAGGAACCTGGTAGTATAATGGAGAGAGTTTGGAGCGTCCTCATATGCTGTTAACTGATCATAGAGCTCTGCAAAACGTTCAACATAATCCTCCACAGTGCTGTCCTGAGCGATGCGGAACAATTTTCTGAGGAGCGTCTGATGCTGGTTGCGACCAAACCTGCTCTGCAAGGCATTACAAAATTTAGTCCAGGATGAATTTGGCATGCGTCGTTGAACAGACTCCAACCATCTGGCTGCCGTGCCTTCAAACTGAGCTGTTGCCAGAGAAATCCATCGGTGCTGTGGTGTATTCCATAGACGGAACTGGTCCTCACACCCATTTTTCCAGAGACGGGGATTGGATCCATCGAATTTGGGCATTTCCAGTTGAGAAGAAAAGGATGAATGATCAGAAGCATCCACAGACTGGAATTCACGGGGAGAAAAAATTCGGGGGGACTGTAGTGAATCACGCGCACCTCTGACCGGAGGAGGTACATAAACATTATGTGCCTTCCCCCGGTTTTCGTTGTCGAAGCCAAGGGCGTTGGTCATGCATCCATGACCTCGCCCAGCACCGCGCGAACTTTGGCCGGAGTCGACCTTCGGATCCGGCTCAGCTTCCTCGTGCTTGTACAGATCCGTCCTCAATTGCTCCAGGTCGAGGGCGATCTCATCCCGGATGCGGTCCGCCCGCGCGGTCATGAGCTTGTCGAGGGTGGTGTTGTTCGCGTCGATAATTTTGCCCATGGACTGGAGGAGCGTCTCACCTTGCGTCTTCAGCTTCCGATCCAGGTCGTCGGCGAACTCGTGACGAAGCAGCTCGTAGACGGCGCGGCTCTCGGGGCTGAGTTCCTCCATCGCCCGGCGTCGCCGTCGATCACTGTAGCGCGTGCGGTGGGGGTGGATTGGAAGCTCCAGGACGGAGGCTCTGATACTAGATGTGAGCTACTCGCCGGAATCGCTCACGCTCGCCATGGATTGGTATGAATCGAGCTAGTAATTTGAATTCGGTAGAGGAAAGCCACCCAACCTCCCGCACCTCTATCCGTTACAAGCCACCGGCCTCAGCCGTCCAAATCCTAGCCACCCCCTCTCGAGGGAGAGAGACGCCTATTTAACGTTACACCCGATCAACGGGCCCAGTTCGGGCCTGCAAGCCACTGGGGAAGGTTCTTGGGCCGCGAAGACTTGGGCCGTAGCGTGGGTTCAGCATCTGGCTTCCTGTTGTCGGCAACGCCTTGATCTGCTACAGCGCTCTCCTGCGTGTCTTCAGTGTCGACGCTTGCAGGGTTGCTGACAGGATTCCAATCAAATGAATCAAATGACCACCATTAGAAAAATTCCTCCAAAAATCATAGTACGAAATTTCTATGAACCAAAGGAGCCCTTAACTTTGATATCCACCCACTTGTCTTGGCTTTCTTCTACACTAGAAGGGTTGGGCATGCTTTGCTGCGCCATTGGTCTTGTTGGGTTTCTTAAAAAATAATCATTCTATTTCCAAATATATGGTTTGAAAAGTCAATCGTTTTAAGTTCAATAAAACTTGGAGAGAAATATATCAAAATCCATAACATCAAATCAGTATTTTTAAATTCATCATGAAATGAATTTTCCGTAACTTTTTGTTTAATATTGTGGATGTCAATATTTTTGCTCTGAACTTGGTCAAAGTTGAAGAAATTTGACTTTCTACAAAACTAATGCCCCTTATATTTTGGAACTGGTGGAATATTTAGTTTGGCGGGTGGTGGAGATGATAAAGTGTGTTTTATTCTTATTTATGATGCGGTGATTTGGTGGGTCTTCCATGGTGTGATTCTGAGTTATCCGTTAACCAACCAATATTTATGTGGGGAAATTTTAGTGTTGCCGGCCTCCTTCTCGGCCATGGCGGCGGCAGGGATCTCCCCCTCTCCGCCTCCCTTGCTCGGTGGGTCGGCGGTTCCCCTCGCCGGAACCAAGATCTTTGCACCTCTGCAGATGGAGTGGAGTTCTTGTGGGCAGGGTAGGGATGGTTGGAGTGGAGCAGGGAGGAGTAACTGAAGTAGAGGAAGAATGGAGAAGGTGTGGGGGCAAAGAGGGTGGCAGCCGAGAACATATCAGGTGCACCGAGCCAATTTGTGCACCCAATGCACTGGTGCATTCATGACCCTTCGATGAAAAATTAATGGGCCAGATTTTGGTCAAAAGAAGGACTATACCTTTTTTGCAAAGACAACCTTGCACTTTCTACAAACTAACCCGCACTCCACAGCACACGGTCCCATCAAAGAAATCTGTATGTTTATTTTTCTGGCCCAAACACAAACTGGTTCATATATTTTGAACCGAATGATCAATTTAAGATCCGTTTTGACTGTCATTTTTGTCTTGACAAGATATTCAAAATAAGATTGATATTCAATATGTTTCCAAAAATTATTATTTGCTGTGTTTCTTAAGCTTGACTCGGAACTTGTGATGTATTAGAAGGATTTGCACCCGGGAAGCGCATGTGAGAAAGATGCAAAACATGTATGTGTTGCAGTCAAGTTTCGAGTTCAATTTCAAAAAGTAAAAACATACTATTAATTTTTAGAAGCCTACTCAATATTGATCTTGATACGAAGATCCCGTCAAAACAATGATGATCAAAATGGATCAGAAATCGGACACTTAGTTTAAAATATATGACACCTTTTTGTTTGAACCAAACAAATTATAAAACACGTAGATTTATTTATAGCAGAGGGAGATGTGTAGTGCGGGTTGATTTTGATAAATAAAAATGACTATTCTGCAATGTTCCAACAATCCAACTACCAGGCTGATCATATCCTTCAATATTTTATCCAATGGCTCATACAACATGGGTGCATTCGGTGCATGAGTTGGCTTGAGTAAATAGCATAAAACTACTACTTTACAGGTTAGGGTTCCAAAAAACTACCGGTTTTTATTTTTTCTCAGATAACTACCAAATGGGTGGTCGGCTGTTTCAAAAAACCCAAATTCCGCGTTGTTAACGTTTTAAACCGATTTATGACAGATCGGACCCACTCCTAAACAATCCGTTAGTTGACCGTTTTGTTTGACCGTTAACTTATTGTGGGACCAACGTGTAAGATGTCTCTTCTTCCTCCTACCATTTCTTCTCTCCTTGTCTCTTTCTTTCCCGTCTCCTCCTCCCGGCAAAGGCCCGACCAGGGCCACCCCCACCACGCCCCGCGCCCAGGAGCAAGGGCCGGCCGCCGCGAGCCGCCCCCAGGAGCAAAGGCCGCCGCGAGCCGCCGCCGGGCCAGTGGCCGCCTCTACGCCGGCTCCCCATGGCGGGCTCAGGCCGTCGCGAGCCGCGCGCCATGGCTAGGGGCTCGGACCGTCGCCAGCCGCGCCATGGCCCGTGGCTCAGGCCACCACCAGTCGCGCGCCATGGCCAGGAGCGCGCCGACGAGCAAGGGCCGCCGCCATCCGCGCCATGGCCAGGGGCTCGGGCCGCCACCAGCCGTGCGCCATGGCCAGGAGCTCCTCCACCTAGCCCGTCGCCCGACTAGAGAAGCCCGCCGTCGCGACGAGGAACGCGGCGGCCGAGCCGCCGCCTTTCGCTTGGCCGGCGATCTGGCCGCCGGCGAGCTGCCGGCGTAGTTCTTGATTGCTTTTCCCAGAAAATATCAGGGACCCGATTGCTTTTTCCAGAAAACACCAGGGACCCGATTGCTTTTTAAAAAAAGATATAGGGACCTGATTGCTTTTTTTAGAACTTACATAGATACTGACATGTGGGTCCTACATGTAAGGTAACAGTCAAACAAACGGTCAAACAAACGGTTCTCTTATGTGCGGGTCCCACCTGTCATAATCACGATCAACTGATAAGCACTCAGCGTTTTGGGTTTTTTGAAACAGCCGACCCCTTGTTTGATAGTTATCTGAGAAAAATTAAAAATCGGTAGTTTTTTGGAACCCTAGCCTGTAAAGTAGTAGTTTTATGCTATTTACTCCTGGGTAGTTATCTGAGAATACACCACAACTACCAGGCTGATCATATCCTTCAATATTTTATCCAATGGCTCATACAACATGGGTGCATTCGGTGCATGAATTGGCTTGGTGCACCTGATACGTTCTCGGTGGCAGCCGCAGCGGTGGCACTGCTGGAGGGAGGAAGAGGAAGGTTGTGGTAGCGGCAGTAATGAATTAATGGGAGCGGAGCGCAACAGAAATGGAAATTCCTATCTACACACGGCACATGGGATGTTTAGGAGGGAAAATGGAAATTTGTGGACAAAGGAATGGAGGTCCCTTTCCCCCTCTTTTGTGTTTTATTGTGAAGGGGTGTACGTATAGTGGTGCTGACACTTAATTGGCACCCTCCTTCACGTTGAGATTTTGGCTTATCTTTGATGCAAAAGGAAATTCCTATCTACATAGAGTGAGAAGGCACATGTGAGGGGCAAAGGAAATTTCTGGACAAAGGAACGGACGATCGATCCTCTACACCACACCATAATACCGGCGTCGGATCGGTGACCACGTGGAACGTTGGATCACGTCGCAAGTGGCCGTTGGATTCGCATGGTCACGTGGTCGGGCCGGAGGAAAAAGAGGGGAAGGGATAAGGTCGGAGGCGCCTCCCGTGTGGGGCACGCATGGGCGGTGCGTGACGAGGATGCGGGAGGTGACCGACCGAGGTTGAGGTTGGTCAACCGATTTGGACTTTTTTGAAATTAACTTGACGAAACACACGGACATGAAAAACGCTGGAATAGAGTGTCATGTCCTCTTATATCATGTAGGATTGCCAAACTACAGGAATTTGTATGAAAGGGTGTTTGACAGCACAAGAAAAAAAAGGGTTTGAGTGTATGAAGATTTACCTTCAAAATGTAGTACAATCAATCTTATTCAAAATATTCCTAAGAATTCTAATCCAACGAATCAAGACGACCACCGTAAGAAAATTTTCTAAGGATTTAAATCATATGGGATCCTATGGCTTTCTTCTACTATTCTGAAGGCTTAGATAGATAAATTCCACGGCACATCAATATGTATGTTATTAACTAATACTTTTCGATAAAGGGTGGATTTTATTAACTCAAAATGAAGCATCAAGTGAATACAAACATAATGAGCACACACCCGGCCTCTGCATAGCTAAGATGCACACAGCCAACACACACCAAATACACCGGCAAATAGAAAAGTCATACAAGACCAAAGCTATGCCTTAGCATGGAAAAAGAAGAAGAAAAAAGCCGAAGCGATCAACATAGCGATCGACAAACTACAGTAACAACCTTATCCGCACCAACATTCTCTGGACACCACAAGGACGACAAAGTTCTTCAACAGCAACGCCTTCAGAAAGGGAACAACGCTCAAACGCCGTTGTCACCGGATCCAACCATCAAAGATTAGATTCTAGGTTTTTACCCTGAAGAACAAGTCTGAGCATATCCGAACAATGCCTTCAACAAGGTAATGACGAAAAAACATCGCCATTGCCAGGTATAACCAACTTGGGTCAGACCTAGGATTTTCACCTCGGAGCTCGAGACTAGGTAGTCCAGAAGCACCACCGAATTGAAGTTAATCATGTGTTGTCGCCACCACTTTCCCGCGATCCCAACAGCTGCAAACACTGCCGCTGCACAACCTCACCCTCTACGTTAAATCGTCGTCCATAGATTGTGTCTCATCGCTGAAGGCAAGCTAGACAAAAGTGAGAGCCACCAAAACTCACAAAGGAGCATTTTGGCTGCATCCCACAAATTCGTTGGTTCGAGCCACAGACAATAGCCACCGAATCTGAAGGAAACCCTCACAAAAGATCCTTGTGCGGCCATCGCAATCTGTAGCTCGAGAAGTCGGCCGATGCTGCCACAGTAAGGCCTGATGAATACCACTACCGGATGGCGCCGGCCAATGGAGGACGCCTGCTGCATACCGAATCCAGACGGATCTGTGAGAGGATGAGCCCTCGCCTGCTCCCCCATCATGAACCAATCAGATCTGATCTGTTGTGCAGGGGAAGGCACTAGGCATCGTGGGGCGCCGACGGGCTGGAGCAAGACTGCCGCAGCCCTCCTGGCTAGCCCTCCACGTCCAGACCTCCATGTCCAGATCGGAACTCCTTCAATACAAGACGGAGAATATCCAGCCGGTGTTGATACTTATCTATCATACTTAAAGAAAATGTAAGGTTCCATCATTCTATCATACTTATCCATCATAAGCGGATGACGGTACCTTACGGATTTTCCCCCTCACATCTCGGGTTTTTTTGGTTAAAACTATCCATGGACCACGGCATGCTTGATCGGTGCTTCAACTAGTACCAGGGAGTACTAAACTAACACCCGGCCCCAACATAGATTCTCATTCTACTAATCAATCTATCTGTTAAGTGGTCTAATAATTAACTACAATCTAAGTGAGGGATTAGATTAAGCGAGAGCTTCGACTAAACTAGTAGGTTAACAAACTCAGCAAACGGTTTGGTACTCTTAGTGATCTAAACGCTCTTATATTTCTTTACGGAGGGATTATCATACTACTTTGCCCACCCCCCCTAATTCTCAAACTGAACCTTGCGTGTACTAATTTGCTTGCTACAGCAATAGACGGTGCTCCATCTTACACCAAGAGGCCAACTCCATTTATTTTCACCCACCAACCTACCTACCTGTCCACCCCTATCTTCTTTCTTTCTCAATGTGTTGATCAGGCAATCAATTTCAGAACGCATGCTACTTATTTTCTCTCCAAGTTGCGCTTTACCATTTCCCGTAAAATGGGCGAAAAGATGATCGTTAGCCATTGTCGTGCACAAATCCAAAAGGACTATGCTCTCTCCAAACGTTTCGCATTCCAACTTGGGCTCCATCTTATCTTTGCCCTTTTTTCGTTGGAATGAATGAAGGTTATAGTAAAGTTGGTGCGAAACCAACGGCCCCTTCTTCTATTTTTCAATCCACTTCTGATCATGGGAGTGTAATTAGAGATTGATCCGAAACTAAAGACGTCTGTCAAATTTCATGACAAAATCGATTCGTCAACCATCTTGCTTCCAATTCTAGATTAGGTGCCATATGAAATGTACATGAAGCATGTACCTTTTTGTGATGTCTGGAACACCGAAATGAGAGCATAGATATTATTTTTATTTTACGAGGGAACTGTGAAATCCATTTATTAAAAAGGGGTATTATAAAAACACCCCCAAATCCATGTCAATGTATCCACCATCATATATATTTTTCATAATGTATTTGGTCAATATTGTAGTTGTTGCTACAAAGGAAATTTTTGGACAAAGGAACGGAGGACCCTTTCTCTCTCTCTCTCTCTTTGTGTGTCACCGTGAAAGAGTGTCTGCCGGTGCTGACACGTAGTTGGCACCCGTGAGATTTTGGCCTATTTTATTGGAAAAAGGAGATTCCTATCTACATAGAGTGAGAGAGATGGCACATGGAAGGGAAAATGGAAATTTTTGAACAAAGGAACGGCGGGCCCTTTCTCTCTCTCTCTCTTTTCTCTTCGTGTGTCACTGTGTGTAGTGCTGACACTTAACTGGCACTGGGTCTATTTGACTGAAAAAGGAAATTCCTATCTACATAGAGTGATAAGGCACATGGGAGGGGCAAAGGAAAATTCTGCACAAAGGAATGGAGGATCTTCTACACTACACTACGTACCTGCATCGGATCGGTGAGCATGCGGACCGCTGGATCATGTCGCACGTAGCCGTTGGATCCGCGTCATCATACCGAAGGATTGTTGGGGTGCACGATCTGGCGAGCGAACGAGGAGAAAGAGGGAAAGAGATAAGCTATGAGACGCCTCGTGTGTGGGGCACGCATGGGCGGTGCATGACGGGCGTGCGGGAGACGACCGACCGAGGCTGAGATTGGTCAGCCGATTTGGACTTTTTCCGGATTCACTACTATAGGAATTTGGCACGCCTCTTGTATCATATAGGATTACCAAACTATAGGAATTTGGACGAAAGAGTGTTTGATAGCACAAGAAAAAACAAAGGATTTCAACCAAAGGGTTTATGTGTATGAAAATTTACCTTCAAAATATAGTACAAATGAATTTTATACAAGTATTCATGGGAATACGAGTCTAATGAATCAAGACGACCACCGTAAGAAAAAAAATCCTATGGGATTTATGTGGTTTTCTTCTACTATTGTGTAGGTCTTGATAGATAAAATCGGCGGCACATCAATATGTATGTACCCCATTCATCACTTAATATAAAACTTTTTTTTGCGAGAAAAACTTCTAATCTGTTCATTTTCATGGCAGCACAATAAACACCAGAAATAATAAAAATTACATCCAGATTTTTGGACCACCTAGCGACGACCACAAGCACTGAAGCGAGCCGAAGGGGCGCCGCCATCATCGCCCCTCCCACGTCGAAGTCTGGCAAAACTTGTTGTAGTAGACAGTCGGGAAGTTGTCGTGCTAAGGCCTTATAGGACCAACGCACTAGAGCAGCGACCGATGCTGATGAAAAGACGCGTAGATTGGAAGGATCCAACCTGAAGACACACAGACGTAGACGAACGAAGACCAGATCCGAGTAGATCAACCAAAGACAAGCACTGATCAAATCACGCGAGATCCATTGGATACACAACTCCACATGCCCTCCGATGATGCTAGATGCACCACCGAGACGAGGGCTAGGCGAGAAGAACCTTATTCTGTCTTCAGGGAGCCGCCGCCGTCTCGCCTTACTGAGCCGGATACATACCTAACAAAACTAAAAAAAACATCTGAAAATGGAGCGCTCCCACGGCAAAGACCAGGATCCATCACGTCTACATGGCCCTAGGGCCGCCAAAGTCGCCGACGGGAGACAGATGACTTAGACTGGTCTTAGAGGCGGCGGCGGCTGGCTGGATCGTTAATATAAGACGTTTTTTACGTTACCATAGACTGAACAAACATCTTACAAAAAGTTAAAGGCGTAGTATTAATTTGTGTATGTTATTAACTACTGATAGTACTTCTCTCGTGCTTAAAGAAGACATAAAGTTCCGTCGTCCGCTCATATTTTGCCCAACCTTACACAAGCTTTCCTTTCCTTTTCCGAAAATGTTTTACGGAACCATGGTTCAGCCGAACCTATGCTCGACATCATTGATTTCTAAACACTATTCATGAGGATCCGTGCATGGTTGATTAAAAAATGCAGTTGGCATGCATGTCTATTCATGAGGATCCATGCATGGTTGATTAAAAAATGCAGTTGGTATGCATGTCACAAATCCACATGTAGTAGGATGTTAAATCGTACGGCATAGACCATAGGTTCGGCTGAACCATGGTCCTGAATCACGTCTCTCTTTCCTTTTCCCATTTTGATTTCCTCCTCACATCTCTGGGTTTTTTTTTTCATCATTTTTTCCTTACAACCATCCATGGACCATGACATGCTTGATTGGTGCTTCAACTAGTATCAAGGAGTACTAAACTAACACCCGGCCCCAACATAGATTCTCATTCTACCAACCATTCTGTCTGTCCAGCAGTCTAATAATTAATTACAATCTCAGCGAGGGATTAGATTAAGCAAGAGCTTTGACTAAATTAATAGCTGACCAAACCCATCAAACGGTTTGGTTTCATCAACTAATTTGCTTTGCTACAAGAGTAGATGGAGCTCCATCTTATCTTTGGATTCCCAAAACCTCTCACACCAAGAGGCCAACTCCATTCATTTTCACCCACCTACCTACCTACCTATCCACACCTATCTTTTTTTTTTCTCAATTTGTTGATCAGGGCAATCAATTTCAGAATGCAGAAAGCATGCCATTTATCTCGGGATAATTTTCTATCCAAGTTGCATTTTACGATTTCCCGCATAATGAGAGAAAAGATGATCGTTAGCAATTGTGCACCAATCCAAAAGAAGAACTTCTCTCTCTCTCTCTCTCTCTCTCTCTCTCTCTCAACGTTTCCCATTCCAACTTGGGCTTCATCTTATCTTCGCCTTTTTCCCGGTTCGCAATCAGAAGATTATAGTAAAAGTGGTGAGAGCCAGTGACCCCCTCTTCTATTTTTCACTCCACTATCGAGAGAGTGTAACTAGAGATCGATCCGAAGTTAAACACGTTTGTTGAATTCCAGGACAAAATCGATTCGCCAACCATCTTGCTTCCAATTCCAGTTTAGGTGCCAGATGAAATGTACACGAAGCATGTACCTTTTCGTGCTGTTTGGATGACCGTCAAAATGAGACATGAGATGAGCTTACATTTTTACTAAATGTTAGCTCTAAAATCCATTTATTAGAAAGAGGTGTTATAAGAACACCCTCAAATCAATATCAGTATATCTACCATCAGATATATTTTTGTGATGTATTTTGTAGTTGTTGGATTTTTATTCTATACATTGGGTCAAACTTAGAAATGATGAATTTTTAACTGAATTTATACACTGTGGAAAAGTGTCGACACTCGCACTTAATTGACACCCTCGTTCACGTGAGATTTTGGCCTATTTTTATTTATTAGAAAAGGAAATTCCTATCTACATCGAGTGAGAAGGCACATGGGAGGGACATGGGAAATTTCTGGACAAAGGAACGGACGATCCTCTACACCACACTACCGCTGTCGGATCGGTGACCATGCGGACCATTGGATCATGTCACACGCAACCGTTGGATTTACGTGGTCAGTGGCTGGACTGGAGGATCGTCGGGGCGCACGATGTGTCGAGCAAATGAGGAAAAAGAGGGGAAGGGATAAGGTCGGAGGCGCCTCTCATGTGGGGCACGCATGGGCGGTGCGTGACGAGCATGCTGGAGGCAACCGACCGAGGGTGAGGTTGGTCAGCCGATTTTGACTTTTTGGGGATTAACTTGACGAAACACACGAACATGAAAACGCAGGACTAGAGTGTCATGTCCTCTTATATCATGTAGGATTACCAAACTACATGAATTTGAGTGAAAGGGTATTTGACAGCACAAGAAAAATAAAGGGTTTGAGTGTATGAAAATTTACCTTGAAAATGTAGTACAATCAATCTTATACAAATATTCCTAAGAATTCCAATCCAACGAATCAAGACGACCACCATAAGAAAAACTTCTAAGGATTTAAATCATATGGGATCCTATGGCTTTCTTCTACTATTGTGAAGGCCTTGAGAGATAAATTCCACGACACATCAATATGTATGAATGTATGTTATTAACTAGTACTTGTCTATCATACTTAAAAAAATTGCAAGGTTCCTTCATTCTATCATAAGAGGATGGCAGAACCTTACGCAAGTTTTTCTGCTCTCCTACCTTTTGATTTCCCCCCTCACATCTCGGGTTTTTTCTCACCGATTTTCCATTAAAACTATCCATGGACCACATCATGCTTGATCGGTGCTTCAACTAGTATCAGAGAGTACTAAACTAACACACGGCCCCAACATAGATTCTCATTCTACCAACCGGTCTACCCGGCCGTCCAACGGTCTAACAATTAACTACAATCTCAAGTGAGAGATTAGATTAAGCAAGAGCATTGACTGAATTGGTAGGTGACCAAACCCAGCAGCAAACGGTTTGGTTTCATCCACTGATTCTTTGACTGTACGGGTATCGTACTACTGTTGCCAAGACACCCTCCTCTCATAGTCTCATTCTCAAAGTGAACCTCACGAGTGCTAATTCGCTTGCTACAGGAGTAGATGGTGCTCCATCCTTATCACTAGACTACAGGAGTAGACTTCATTCATTTTCACCCACCCAACTACCTTCTTTTCTTTCACTATTTGTTGACAGGGCAATCAGTTTCACAATGCATAAAGCATGCCCCTTGTTTTGGGGTAATTTTCTATCCAAGTAGCATTCTACCATTTGTTAGCCATTGTACACGAATCCTAAAGAAGAGTTCAGGCCCCTCCAAACGTTTTCCATTCCAACTTGGGCTCCATCTTATCTTTCCCTTTTTTTTTGGTTGGAATGAATGAAGATTATAGAAAAACTGGTGCGAAGCCAACGACCCCTTCTTCTATTTTTCCACTCCACTTTCCACCGAGAGGCTGTAATTAGAGATCGATCCGAAGTTAAACACGTCCATTGAATTTCACGACAAAATCGATTCATCAACCATCTTGCTTCCAATTCCAGTTTAGGTCCCAGATGAAATGTACGTGAAACATGTACCATTTGTGATGTTTGGATCACCGTAAAAAATGAGACATTAGATGAGTATAGTTTTTTTTAATGTTAGCAGGAGAACTGCCAAATCCATTTATTAGAAAGAGGTATTATAAGGACACCCTCAAATCAATATCAATATATCTACCATCAGATATACTTTTGTAATGTATTTGGTCAACATTGTATTGTTGGATTTTTCTTCTATATATTTGATCAAACTTAGGAATGGTTGACTTTTATAACTGAAAAGTGCAACAGTTTAGATGTCTTCTACATAGGTGGTATGTTCACTAAAACAAAGCTAAGCCATATGTTTACCGTCCATTGACCACAACATGCATATGCTTGAACCAATAATAGTAGTAGATTAGACACGAAAAAGCCACTTCCTTTCCCCCTCCACGCCGATGCTTGTGGGCGCTGACGTGCAAAGCCCGGTCGGCGTCGACGTCGGTAGGTTTTCTCCTCCCTTCTGCAAGGTGGTGGCTGGTTGGCGCGAGACGCGCCACCAGGCAGCGGCGTTGCGTTGGCGTAGAGCGCGACGGGTGCTTGTGGCAGTGGCATGCGTTTGTCAGCAACACGTCGACTGTGTGGCAGGCGAGATCCGACGTGGCGTGTGGTACTTGGCGGGGGGGCAGGTGGTGGTGGTGGTGTAATCTCGGCGGCAGGCTGTGTCCAGAGGAGGATCCCAGATTTGTCTGAGTAAGTACAGAAGAAAAATGGAGGAGTGTAGTAGTAGTAAATAATTAATTAATGGTGTTGAACAGAAAAGGAAATTCCTAGAGAAAAGGCACATGGGAGGGAGGAAGGGAGGGAGGGAAAAGGAAATTTCTGGACAAAGGAATGGAAGATCTACACTGCACTAGAGCATTTCCCTCTCTCCTTTTGTATCATTGTGAAGGAGTGTCACACTTAATTGGCACCCTCGTTCATGAGAATTGGGCACATGGGAGGGACAAAGGAAAATTCTGGACAAAGGAGGATCCTCTACACTACACTACGCCATTCCTCCTTGTTATGCATGTATCAAAGGGTCTAGCTCTGACACTTGGCACCCTCTCATTGGTGCTACTCCATATGTTTAGGGCCTATTTGATTCGCAGGATTCACAAAATGCATGAATAGAATAAACACATGAGCAAAGTGTCATGTCCTCTTATACATGAATTTGAATAGAAGAGTGTTTGATAGCACAAGAAAAACATATGAATTCTACCATTGGGGGTTTGAGTTGATGAAAATTTTCCTCCAAAATTTACCACTCTCTTCGATCCATATTACTTGTCGCCCGAAAGGATATATCTAGCACTAAAATACATCTAGATATGTCCGTTTGAGCGACAAAAAATATGGATCAAAGGGAGCACCAATTAATCCAATTGAATAATTCCCAAGGATTCCAATCAAACGAATCAAATGACCACCATTAGAAAAGTTCCTCCAAAAAATAGTACGAAATTTTTATGAACCAAAGGAGCCCTTAACTTTGATACTCACCCACTTGTATTGGCTTTCTTCTACATATGTGATGTCTTGATACATAAATTCAGCAGCACATCAATATGCTGTACTACCTCCATTTCAAAAATAGGATTTTAGCCTACCAAAACGTCTTATCTTTTAGAACAGAGGTAATTTGTATTAATGTATTGTATGTTAACTAAGTACTTATTCAAGCAAAAAACGCCAAGCCCTTGTTCACCGTCCATGGACCACAACAAGCTTCATGCTTCAACTAGTGTTAGTGCTAGAGCATCTCCAGCCGTTGGCACCCCCAGGAGGCAATTTTTCGCATCTTGGGGGGCTGCCGGCGAAAACTTCGGCCTGGGGGTGGAGTTTTTTCCACTGTTGCGCCCCCAGGAGCACGGCGGCGAGGCGACCCAGCGATGGAGGTGTGCGTCGGAGACGAGAGCCGGGCGGGGGCGGCGCGCGGCGGACCGGCGGGGACCGGAGTGGACGAGCGACTCCTCCCAGCCCCAGCTCTGTCGCCGGCGGGAAAGCGGCTCCTCCCGGACCGCTGCCAGCGCCCGGCTGCGGACGACGCGACCGGAGCTGCTGCATGAGCCGCTGTAGCGCGAGGAGGCGGCGCGCCTCGCTGAGCCGGCGGCGCGGAGCCGCGTGTCCTGGCGGCGCACGGCGAGCTCGTGCCGCGCCACGACGGGCAGCTTGGTGGCCAGCTCGCGCTTCTCCGCGCGGAAGCGAGCCACCGTCCCGCGGAGCTCCTCCAGGCGCTGCTGCTTGCGCGCCCGCGACCGCCGCGCGCTCCACCTCCGCCCCGGCCTTGCCCGCTTTGACCACGGCCCCGCCTCGCCAGCTCCGGCCAGCGCCAGCCCCAGTCTCGCCAGCTCCGGCCATGCCCGTCCCGGCCACGCACGGCGAGCTCCAGCCTCGCCAACCCCGGTCTCACCAGCTCCAGCCGACGCCCTCTGCGCTCGAGAGAGAGGGGCAGGGGAGAGGAGAGAGGAAAAGAGAGGAGAGAGGATGAGGGCACGTGGGTGGGGCGCAGATGAAAAGAGAAGAGAGAGGTTGTGGGAGGCTGACGGTGGGCCAACCACAAGAAAAAGAATCGCCGGCACGCCTAGCTGCTCCCCAGGGGGCTGGGTTTGGGGTGGGACTGCCGGTGTCAATTTTGTCTAAATCCGGCGAACAGTGAGGCTTTGGGGGCGCGAGTGGAGGATATTTTACTGCCGGCGCCCAAAAAGCAGCCGTGGGGGGCATCTCGAGGGGACGGCTAGAGATGCTCTTAGGATTAGTAGTAAACTAACACATAGATTCTACCTACTACCTCCGTTTCAGTTTACAAGTCCTGCGCGTATATCTAGGTTGTCAATTTTATCACCCTAATATAAACTATATAACACAAAAATTATACCTTTTGAAAGTAGAAACTCCGAAGTTTATGTTGGTATATTTTTTGTAATATATGATTTGTATTAGGTTGGTCAAATTGACGACCTAGGGGTACGCGTACGCCCTGTAAACTGAGAGAGAGGTAGTACCAGTCTAGCTGATCAAAAGTCTAATTAACAACAGTCTCAGTGAGGGATTGGATTAAGCAAAAGCTTTGACCAAATTAATTAGGTAACCAAGCCCAGCAAATGTTCTCATCAACTCAACTGTCTCTTGGACTGATGTACGGACATCGTACTACTTTGCTTGGTTCTCCATCCTATCTCCGAATCTCACACCAATATCATTCATTCATTTTCAATCACCTACTACCTACCTAGACCCAATCCTCCTCTTCTTTCTTTTCTCAAATTGTTGCCCCCCCTCCCCCCCCCCCTCTCTCCGGTTATTTTCTCTCCAAGTTGCATTCTATCATTTCCTGCAAACAGGTACTCCCTCCGGTTCCAATTACTTGTCGCGAGCGCTATAGAAATAACATTTTGCAAAAAGGTCCTCCCAGTTTTGAATCTTCTCCATCCTGGCCGTCGTCCCGTGGCTTGGAAGCTCCTTCGCTGCTCCGCCGTCCTTCCCCGCCGGCCGCCTACCTCCGCCCCAATCAAGAGCCTGATTTCGGCTGTTGCTGCGCTGCTCCGCCATCCGCAGCTCTGTCTCCCTCCGCCGCAGCGCCGTTGTCCTTCCCCGCCGGCTGCCTGCCTCCACTCCAATTGAGAGCTCCGTCACCGAGGTCTGCCGTTGTTGCGCTGCTCCGCCGTCCGCAGCTCCCTCACCCTCCGCCGCAACTTCGACATCCTTCCCCGCCGGCCGCAGGTCCCTCGCCGGCGCCACCCTCCGCTCCAATCGAGAGCCCAAGGTCCGCCGCTGCTCCGCCGTCCGCAGCTCCTTAACCCTCTGCCGCTGCTCCGCGTCCGCAGCTCCCTTACCCTTCGCCGCTGCTCCGGCGTTCATAGCTCCGACAACTCGAATTGATCATCTGCTCCTCTTGACGTGAATTTGTGCTCTAAATACCACAAGGCTGGAGCGATTTGAACTGAAATTTTCACGTCCCCCATAAGCAATCACAAAAAGAGAGTAAGTACTCACATCCCCCATAAGCAATCACAAAAAGAGAGTAAGTACTACAGCTTGGTTCTGTTGCTCGATACCTGTGAGTAATCTGCTGCTCCTATTGATCCTCTCGACGCAGCGGGCAGCGGCTACTGTCCTCTTGATCCTTTGATGTTCCTGTCAACTGGTTCCTCTCTGTTGTGTTCATCAAGGAAATGGTGATCACACTCTGAAGACTGTCAAATCACACTCTGAAGATCACACTCACAAATCTGCAAGCAAATCAAAACCTACAGATACTAGGTTAGCACACTCTGAAGATCACACTTACTCCATTTTCAGTAGACAGTAATTACTCTACTGTATATATTGTTGAATAGTGTACATCAAAGTAGAGCACACCCAAAAATTCAGTGTAGACAGTAGGAGTAAGCATAGACAGTAGACAATAGGAGAAAGTAAAAACAATGTAGGCTTCTCTTTTTGGCTGATTTTTGTTTATTATACTGGTGTCACTGTATTGACAGCAAAAAATAATAAGATGTAAATTTCACCAAGAAGTAATAAGATGCTAAGGAGTATTGTTGTCAAAGTGTCAACAGTAGGAGTACCTTTTGTTTTGCTGTTTTGTTCTTGGAAGTAATAACATGTTGTTAACTGACATTAACATGCCATTCTGTTCTGTTCTTGGAGTAGTTCCAATAACATGTTGTTAACTGAGTTCCTATAACAGTGAAACAGTAATTAGTTAGACAGTGAATAAAGCAATACCCCTGACTGAAACATAAAGCATACAAAAGGAATATATGGTTGATGATCTACTGCCAAAACAAAATAAAGCAGTACAGATACAAGAGTAACTTGCTTATTTTCATGCTTACTGTCATGCTTTTTTAAATGAATGCTTATTGTCATGATCAGGTGAGAACATGTTGAGGACCTGAATCAGAACAGAGAGCAGAGGTACAACACTATGGTGCTCCCAGATCTGAATAGCACTCCACCTGGAGGAGAGGAAGATGTACATATGTCTGAAGAAGAGGAAGATGTACATATGCCTGAAGGAGAGGAAGATGTACGTATACCACGGGCAAAACCAGATCTACCAGACACTCACAAATTTGCAGCATATATTGCACTAAAAGCACTTAGCAGGGATGGAGAAATTGACAAGAGAGACAAAGAACGTGTAGCTGGTCTGCTGAACACAAGTGTCAGAACCGTTGAAAGAATATGGAAGGAGGCAAATGCCCAGCTTGCAAGAGGAGAAGAGATCAATGTGTCTAATAAAAGGAAGCGGAGATGTGGTAGAAAGAGGGCAGACCTTGATCTCTCGAGGATACCTTCAATTCCCCTCAACAAAAGGTCTACACTGAGGGCACTCGCTAGGTCTCTGGATGTACCATATTCTACCTTGCGGAGAAGGTTCAAATGGGGAAAGATAAGGAAACACACAAACAGTCTGAAGCCCACTCTGAAACCAGAAAACAAGCTATCAAGGCTCAAGTTTTGCATTTCAATGATTGATCAAACAACAATAGCAGATGCAATGCCCTCTTTCATTGATATGCAGAACATAGTTCACATCGACGAGAAATGGTTTGATATGACGAAAAGGAACAGAACCTATTACCTCCATGAAGAAGAACCAGATCCGGTGCGCACTGTTCAAAACAAGAATAGTATCGGCAAGGTCATGTTCTTAACAGCAGTTGCGAGGCCACGATTTGATGATCAAGGAAATGTAACATTTGATGGCAAGATAGGAGTATGGGCCTTCATCAAAGAAACTCCAGCAAAAAAGGATTCCAAGAACAGACTCAAAGGGACTAAGGAACTAAAGTCGGTCACAGTTACTAGGAATGTGATGAGGGAATACCTATGTGAAAAGGTCATTCCAGCCATTGAAGCACAGTGGCCCGAAGACAATCGAACCATCTACATCCAGCAAGATAACGCAAGAACACATGTTCCTCCAGATGATTCAGATTTTCTAGCTGCCGTAGCAGAATCAGAACTGGATATCAGGTTGATGCAGCAGCCTGCAAATTCACCTGATATGAATGTCCTGGATCTTTGCTTCTTCAGCTCAATTCAGTCCTTGACGCTTGAAAGTGCACCAAACAACATCAAGGAACTGATAGAATCAGTTGAAGAAGCATATGATAGGTATGAAGTGCACAAACTGGCGAGAGTGTTTATAACCTTACAGTCAGTCCTGATTGAGGTTATGAGAGTTGAGGGAGGTACAGGATACAAGATCCCGCACATGAACAAAGATAGGATGGAGAGGGAGGGGATGCTACATATCAATCTAAGATTCGATGCTGAGCTATATTGGAAAACTTTGGACATTATAGAGGGTCACTAAAGGAGAAGCAAATACATGAAAGATGAAAGAGGGAGTAATTGTTAATGATTATTTGTTAATGTGCTGTTAATTGCATGTAACCCCAGAATATATTCATGTATAATCATATTTTGTTAATTTGTATGTTAATGGAGTAAAAAAGCTTACTGAATTCTCTTTCTCTCTTTTATTAAGAGTAGGAGTGTTGTTAATTGTTAATTTGGATTAACTGGAATAATTTGGATTAATTGAAGATAAAGGAGGAGCAGAAAAAGAAAAAAGAAAAATTTGGACAAGAATTACTCCAATAACATGTTTGGACAAGAATTACTCCTTACATGCTTGTTGGCCTTAATTGCCCTCTAGTGGAGTTAAATAAATGGAGTACTACAAGTGTGTTGCAAACACAACTCCCTCTGTTTCATTTTTCTTTACATACTCCAACATTATGTTGTTGTTTACAGAGTAGAAAATATTTGAAGGAGTAAGGTTAATTGTACTGTTCATTTTGCACCATAAAGCACCATAGCACCATGGAAAATTATTCCTGTTCTCTGTAGAACTACTCCGTGGAAAATTACAGAAAATTAGTCCAGTTCTCTGCAGTACTACTCCATGGAAAATTGTAGAAATTTTGAGTCAAAATCTACACAGTGATGTAATGATCAGAACATCATATGATTGCATTGGTAATGCCCAAAAATTCAAGGTTGCATATGCTCCAATACCCAGATGTGAAACCACAAAGTTAGACCCAATTCATCCAGATGAACTGAACATTAACCATACTGATGTCAGCTGGAGGTCAATCTGCACATAGATTTAAATTGCAGAAAATCTACACATGTTCGCTGTAGCAATCTACACAGTACAGACAAAATTGCAGCCATGGTTGATGCTCTTTCAGGCAAAAAAAGAGCTACTGTACCCCAGTACTCTGTACAAAATTGCAGAAATTGCAGAAAAACTTTTCCATGATGAAAATTGGCAGTACCTAGAGCGGTGATGAAGAAGGCGGTCTTCATATGGTGACCTTCTTGTAGCCGTCCGGCGAGGTGACAGCACGATCCCCTCCACCGCCACAGATCTCCAGCCACCCCGGAGCCCTTGCGGGATGTGGCAGGGCATTATGAACACCCCGGAGCCGTGGGTGACAGCGAAGAGGAGGATCCGCGGTACCACGAAGCTGAGCGCGTCCATGGCGAAGTGCTAGGCGGCGCTGTGTTCTGCAGAGGAGAAAGATGCCATTTTTCCCAATGGAGTGAGAGGGGGAGCTACGCAGAGGAGTAAGCCGGAGGAGGGAGCGGGCGAGCTGCGTAGAGAAGGGGGCGGAGGAGCTACGCAGGGAGGAGGGAGCGGGAGGAAGGCGCGGGCGAGCTGCACGGAGGCCGACGATGGCGCGGCGGAGCAAGCAGAGTCACGGGAGGGGGCGAGAGCAGCGGCGAGGATCGCTTGTTGTGTCGGAATAAAGGGGTGGGTGTTTTTGCAAATTGACCAGCGCGACGAGTATTTCGAACCGGAGGGAGTAGCAAATAAACCGTAACTCGGATGAAAATACCTTGTACATGAAACTTGCTCAGAACGACGAGACGAATTCGGATACGCACCCCGTTCGTCCGCCACACATCGCTAGCATAGCAAACACGCAACTTTCCCCCTTCGGTTCAACTGTCCGAAAACGCGAAACACCGGGGATACTTTCCCGGATGTTTTCCCCCTTCACCTATATCTCCTAGCATTGCGTTAGGTCACCCCTAGTGCTGCGTATGGCCATGTCTTGCTTTGTGATGCTTTTGATTGCTCTGTTATTTATTCTGTTCCCCCTCCGTTACTTCTTTCCGGTAGACCCTGAGACTGCCGGCGACCCCCAGTTCAACTACCGTGTTGACGACCCCTCCTTGCCAGAGCAACCAGGCAAGCCCCCCCTGATCACCAGATATCGCCTATTCCTTCTCTCTACTGCTTGCATTAGAGTAGTGTAGCATGTTACTGCTTTCGGTTAATCATATTCTGATGCATAGCCTGTCATTGTTGCTACAGTTGTTACCCTTACTTGCTATCCTACTGCTTAGTATAGGATGCTAGTGTTCCATAAGTGGCCCTACATTCTTGTCCGTCTGCCATGCTATACTATCGGGCCGTGATCACTCGGGAGGTGATCACGGGTATATACATATACACATACATACTATACAGGTGGTGACTAAAGTCGGGTCGGCTCGTTGAGTACCCGCATGTGATTCTGATGTGGGGGCTGAAAGGACAGGTGGCTCCATCCAGGTAGTGGTGGGCCTGGGTTCCCGACGGCCCCCGACTGTTACTTTGTGGTGGAGCGAAAGGGGAGGTTGAGACCACCTAGGAGAGAGGTGGGCCTGACCCTGGTCGGCGTTCGCGGATACTTCAATTAACACGCTTAACGAGATCTTGGTATGTGATCTGAGTCTGGCCACTGGCCTATACGCACTAACCAACTACGCGGGAACAGTTATGGGCACTCGACGTCGTGGTATCAGCCGAAGCCTTCTTGACGTTAGCGACTGAGCGGTGCGCGCCAGATTGGAACGTAAGCCTGCTCTTGTATTAAGGGGGCTAGTTCTGCTTCCGGCCG
Source organism: Triticum aestivum (assembly GCF_018294505.1). Lineage (NCBI taxonomy): Eukaryota > Viridiplantae > Streptophyta > Magnoliopsida > Poales > Poaceae > Triticum > Triticum aestivum. The sequence goes on along the minus strand of NC_057808.1, from coordinate 4,098,169 downwards.
CCCTCGCAACGTGCAGGTGTGCAATGGGCGATGGGCCCAGACCCCTGCGCCATAGGATTTAGACCGGCGTGCTGACCTCTCTGTTGTGCCTAGGTAGGGCTGCGACGTGTTGATCTTCCGAGGCCGAGCATGACCCAGGAAAGTGTGTCCGGCCAAATGGGATCGAGCGTGTTGGGTTATGTGGTGCACCCCTGCAGGGAAGTTTATCTATTCGAATAGCCGTGTCCCTCGGTAAAAGGATGACCCGGAGTTGTACCTTGACCTTATGACAACTAGAACCGGATACTTAATAAAACACACCCTTCCAAGTGCCAGATACAACCCGGTGATCGCTCTCTAACAGGGCGACGAGGAGGGGATCGCCGGGTAGGATTATTCTATGCGATGCTACTTGGTGAACTTACCATCTACTCTCTTCTACATGCTGCAAGATGGAGGTGGCCTGAAGCGTAGTCTTCGACAGGATTAGCTATCCCCCTCTTATTCTGGCATTCTGCAGTTCAGTCCACCGATATGGTCCTTTACACATATACCCATGCATATGCAGTGTAGCTCCTTGCTTGCGAGTACTTTGGATGAGTACTCATGGTTGCTTTTCTCCCTTTCCCTTCTACATGGTTGCCGCAACCAGATGCTGGAGCCCAGGAGCCAGACGCCACCCTCGACGACAACTCCTACTACACTGGAGGTGCCTACTACTACGTCTAGGCCGCTGACGACGACCAGGAGTAGTTTAGGAGGATCCCAGGCAGGAGGCCTGCGCCTCTTTCGATCTGTATCCCAGTTTGTGCTAGCCTTCTTAAGGCAAACTTGTTTACTTATGTCTGTACTCAGATATTGTTGCTTCCGTTGACTCGTCTATGATCAAGCACTTGTATTCGAGCCCTCGAGGCCCCTGGCTTGTATTATGATGCTTGTATGACTTATTTTATTTTTAGAGTTGTGTTGTGATATCTTATCGTGAGTCCCTGACCTTGATTGTACACGTTTGCGTGCATGATTAGTGCACGATTGAATCGGGGGCGTCATAAGTTGGTATCAGAGCCGACTGCCTGTAGGAGTCCCCCTTCCACACTCCTTGGCCGAAGGCGGACGACAAAGAGGCTAAGGTCTTTGCCGTCGGCTGGCGGACGGCAAAGTGCTCAAACATGCCAGTCCCTGGAATGACAGGTAGCTGCCATGTGGCATGTTTGCCGTCAGCTAGCTGACGGCAAAGAGCCTGTACAGCCCTATTTTTAATTTAATTCATTCAATTTGACAGCAATTCACAGATATACACAGATATACATATATATACAGAACAAGCATATCCAACACACAAGTTTCATCATATATACATACATAAACAACACATATATAGTTCCATCCTTACATATTACAAAAGTTTCACATTGTTCATCCAACATCGTTATCCATCCATCCATATAACAAGTTCCAACCATGCAAGTTCATTGATACAAAATAAAAGCACAAATGGAAAAGAAGCACTCCATCCATGCAAGCTTCCGTGAATTAAATCAAATCTGCAAAATGATAAACAAGATGTTACAAGAAGAAGAAGAAAATGAAGAAGAAGAAGACTATAAGAAGTAAGCATACTTAAGTAAAATGGAGCTAAACTTGGTCATTTTGTGCTAACATAAGTAATTTTGGAGCTAACCTATAGGAAACTAAGCATATTAGAGATAACTTAGCATATTAGAGCCAACTTACACTACTGGAAATTGCTTATTTGCCGTCCGCCTTTTCTTTGCCGTCCACTTACACAAAACGGACGGCAAAGAATTGGCTAATGGCAAAGATGGTCTTTGCCGTCAGCCTATTCTTTGCCATCCGCTAGCGGACGGCAAAGAATCTTTGTCGTCAGTTGGCGTACGGCAAAGAGAGAGATGGGCCCCACTAACGAGCTACGTAGAAAAAACCTAACGGCCCCCCTCTTTGTCGTCTGCTAGCAGACAGCAAAGAGTACAAAAGCGGACGGCAAAGGATGGCGGGCGGCAAAGAGTTGACCTAACTAACGGGCCGAGCCCCACCCCGGCCGCCCCACTCTCTCTCTCTCTGCTTGTGTTTCTCTCGTCCTCTCTCCCCGACGACCCGCCGCCGCCCCCTTGCCCCGCCGCCGCCCCCTCCGCCGCCCCCTTGCCTCGCCCCGTCGCCCCGCACCCCTCCCCTGTGATGCCCCGACCTCCACTGCGCCGCCGCCGCCCCCTCGCCCAGCCGCCCCGCCCCCTCCCCTGCGTCGCCCCCCGCCCCGTCCCACCGCGGCTGTCCGGCCTCCCCCTCCACCGGGCCGCCGCCTCCTCCAGCGGCCGCCCTCCCATCCACCGACCGCCCCGCGCCTCCTCCACCGGCGATCCCCTGCAGGTGAGTTCTTCCCCCTTTTTTAGTTTAGTTTTTTTAGTTTAGTTTCTGTTTTAGTTATAGTTTTAGTTTAGTTTTATTTTCAGTTTAGTTTTAGTTTTAGTTTATTTTAGTTTAGTTTTATTTTAGATTAGTTTTAGTTTTAGTTTAGAAAAAGAAGAAGAGTAGAAGGAGTAGGAGGGAGGAAGAGGAGAAGGAGTGGGTCTAATTGTAGGTCTAATTGCCACCTAAAGAAGGGGTTGTTGACATTTCACTAGTTTTAGTATAAGATGAACTGATGTGGCGAAGATAAGATGGAACCCAGCTGGAATGGAAAATGAAGAGAGAATAGCTCTCTCTCTTTTTTTTCTGTTCTATGCGTCTTCTTTCCTTTCAGAACACGCAAAAGGCGTGCACGCCATTTGTATTAAGACAAAGAAGAGAGTTATCTTCTACTCCCTCCGTTCTGATTTACTCGTTGTGATTTTAGTTCAAATTTGAACTAAAACCACGACAAGTAAATCAGAACGGAGGGAGTATATCTATCTATCTATCTATCTATCTATATATCTATACCTCTATATCTATCTATCTATCTATACCTACCTATACTAATTACAGACTCCCAAAAAATTACCACGTTCATTAGAATTTACGAGCCGTTCATCTAGCAGGACCGAATTATTACGGCCTAGATCTACCTGAGATGACTCACTGATTTTAAAAAAATCAAGCGCGGATTAAATAAAAGAGTCCATATCAAGTTTCCCTCAAAAAAAAAGTCCATATCAAGTACGCCTCATCCCACCATGTACGGCTCATCATGTGTTTTATGTTTTTTTTTATCATGGAACTACAACAAACGAGCACAACTAATCAATCTAGAATAAGTAAAAAAAGCTACGCAAAGGTCAAAAAAAACCTAGACTATTCGCAAAAAAAAAAAACCTAGACAAAAAATCAAATCTCCACGTACACTTGACCCAACGTCACATAATTACTAGCATGAGAAAATTAGATATAACAGATACGAAGGAAAATCAGAGAAAGCGATCTCCTGGGTCTTGCCAATCTAAACCAAACGTCCTTAATAATATCTGCCGCACCAGCTGCCCTAGCCCTAGCACATATAGCGTCCAAAACATAAAAACTGCCCTAGCGCATCCTCGCCTTCGCCGGGGCCGTATCACCTGCGTTCCCTCGACCGGTGCGTCTCAAGTCTGAGATTTGCTCTCCCTGACCTCTGACGTAGCCGCCGACTCTATCAAAGTCGAATCAGGTGCATCATCGATCCGGAGGTGTACGCCAATGTTTAGGAGGTTGTGTGCATCTCGCTGGACAAATAGATCAGGTCGGATGAATCAAGTGCATCATCGATCCGGACGTGTACGCCAATGTTTAGGCCAACTCCACCGCGCGACCCTATCCTGTCCGTCCCCGTTCGTTTGGGGTAAAAGGGACAAACCGGGCGGCCCAGCGCGCGGGAGCAAACGGACTTTTATCCGTTTTGTGTCCGATTTCGACCCATCCCCGGCCCAAGTTTGCGCCGCTTTTGGGGTGAAACAGACACCACGCGGACGCGCCGGCCGTCTGCGCGTGTCCTCCCCTGGCCCGCCCGTCGGTGGCACAGGGCGGGCCTTTTTCTATCCGCCCCCCTCCCTCCCTCTGGCCGCACCCCACTCCACACTTCTCCACTTTTCCCCACTCTTTCCCTCGCCGCCGCCGCTGCCATTGCAGCCGTGCAGCTCGAGCGCGCGCTCGCCCAGCCCCTTCCCCTCGGCGCCGCCGAGCTACCCAACCACGGCCACCTGGTTTGCGCAACCGCTGGCCGGATTTGGGGTGGATCCGGTCGGTCTTGAGCTCGCCCGGCTGTGGGAGGCTGGGCCGCGCCATGGACTGGCCGGGCACCTCGCCGGAAGGCCCTGGCAGGGCCGCAAGGCCACATGCAGGCAGTGGCTCCTCCTCTAGCCGCTCGGATCTGCACCGTCGGTGGTCCGCCGGCAGATACACGAATGGCTGCCGGCCGGGCTCGGTGCTTGCCCAAAAGCTCGTCGGCGCACCGTTGCCACTCATTAAGTGCGACCACTGCCCAAGGATGGTCGTGCGCCGCGTGTCTACAACGCCGGAACACCCCGGATGGGTGTTCATCAAGTGCTTAAACGATGGGGTATGCGCTCTTTTTAGCTTCGGTTTGTGCTAGAATCCGGACAAAACCGACGTCCGTTTGGGGTCGCGCGGTGGAGTTGGCCTTAGGAGGTTGTGTGCATCTCACTGGACAAATAGATCACGTCGGAAGGATTCGTTGCCGTTCATAGGGGCCAGTGCAATCACGATTATGTTGAGAATCAATCGTGTCTCTTACATCTGTGTTGGCAGCCCGAAGAAATTGATTTCGAATACTGGTACGTAGGTACCTACCTACTAGCTCATCTGGCCGGATTTTTCTTTCCATGCAAAGAAGAGAGTTATCATCATTAATTATTGTTCTTTATTTAAGAGAGGTGGATCAAGCTCCAAATGAGCCGTGCCTGCTTGTTCCAATTGATTCGGTCCCTCTTAATTAGTACAACTACTTGATGAGCAAGTCGTACCACAAGGCCAGTGCAGCAATAGGATGTTCAAAGACTCGGACAGGCATGCATGTAGTAGTACAACATTCCATTTGTCAAGCAGTGCCCTAATTAAAGCAAGAATTTGTGATTAAGAGGCTGTCAAACCTCAACACCCTCCCTTCTGATGTTAATGTTAGCCAGGTACGTACAGTGACGTTTGAACCGATCTGTGCTCATCTCACGTCTCATTTTGACAGATACAGGAACCTCACAACATACTGTCCGTGCTCATTCTCATTCTGATGTTGTTAGTTTTCAGACAAATTAAAATCAACCAACTTGATCGTCGTCAAAGATTTCGCACGCCGGGAGATCAAATTATCCAATCAATTCTGGCAGGATTCAGTATGATTTGCTTTCTATAATGTTGCCTTACTATGCAGTACATGGAGGCTCAATGAATTCATTCATTCATGTGTTCATTCCCTTTTCTTCTTTTTTCTTTACAGGGTGCATGCTCCACCTAACATGAAACTGGAAGCGACATTGTTGAAGCAACGCACCTACTTGGTCGTCAAATTCAACAGTGCAGTTAATGCACGAAAGTGGAGTACACGAAAGGGGTCATTGTCTTGTCGCCATTTTTAGCATGATCATTAACTTATTGCAAACTGAAGGAAACAAAAATGGGCAAGATAAGATGGAGCTAGCCCAACTTGGAATGGCAAGATGTTTGCGGAGAGGATAGCTCTCTTCTTTTGGATTGGTGCACAATTGATAACATATACTCATCTTTTTTACTCCCTCCGGTTCGAAATACTCGTCGCGCTGGTCAATTTGCAAAAACACCCACCCCTTTATTCCGACACAACAAGCGATCCTCGCCGCTGCTCTCGCCCCCTCCCGTGACTCTGCTTGCTCCGCCGCGCCATCGTCGGCCTCCGTGCAGCTCGCCCGCGCCTTCCTCCCGCTCCCTCCTCCCTGCGTAGCTCCTCCGCCCCCTTCTCTACGCAGCTCGCCCGCTCCCTCCTCCGGCTTACTCCTCTGCGTAGCTCCCCCTCTCACTCCATTGGGAAAAATGGCATCTTTCTCCTCTGCAGAACACAGCGCCGCCTAGCACTTCGCCATGGACGCGCTCAGCTTCGTGGTACCGCGGATCCTCCTCTTCGCTGTCACCCACGGCTCCGGGGTGTTCATAATGCCCTGCCACATCCCGCAAGGGCTCCGGGGTGGCTGGAGATCTGTGGCGGTGGAGGGGATCGTGCTGTCACCTCGCCGGACGGCTACAAGAAGGTCACCATATGAAGACCGCCTTCTTCATCACCGCTCTAGGTACTGCCAATTTTCATCATGGAAAAGTTTTTCTGCAATTTCTGCAATTTTGTACAGAGTACTGGGGTACAGTAGCTCTTTTTTTGCCTGAAAGAGCATCAACCATGGCTGCAATTTTGTCTGTACTGTGTAGATTGCTACAGCAAACATGTGTAGATTTTCTGCAATTTAAATCTATGTGCAGATTGACCTCCAGCTGACATCAGTATGGTTAATGTTCAGTTCATCTGGATGAATTGGGTCTAACTTTGTGGTTTCACATCTGGGTATTGGAGCATATGCAACCTTGAATTTTTGGGCATTACCAATGCAATCATATGATGTTCTGATCATTACATCACTGTGTAGATTTTGACTCAAAATTTCTACAATTTTCCATGGAGTAGTACTGCAGAGAACTGGACTAATTTTCTGTAATTTTCCACGGAGTAGTTCTACAGAGAACAGGAATAATTTTCCATGGTGCTATGGTGCTTTATGGTGCAAAATGAACAGTACAATTAACCTTACTCCTTCAAATATTTTCTACTCTGTAAACAACAACATAATGTTGGAGTATGTAAAGAAAAATGAAACAGAGGGAGTTGTGTTTGCAACACACTTGTAGTACTCCATTTATTTAACTCCACTAGAGGGCAATTAAGGCCAACAAGCATGTAAGGAGTAATTCTTGTCCAAACATGTTATTGGAGTAATTCTTGTCCAAATTTTTCTTTTTTCTTTTTCTGCTCCTCCTTTATCTTCAATTAATCCAAATTATTCCAGTTAATCCAAATTAACAATTAACAACACTCCTACTCTTAATAAAAGAGAGAAAGAGAATTCAGTAAGCTTTTTTACTCCATTAACATACAAATTAACAAAATATGATTATACATGAATATATTCTGGGGTTACATGCAATTAACAGCACATTAACAAATAATCATTAACAATTACTCCCTCTTTCATCTTTCATGTATTTGCTTCTCCTTTAGTGACCCTCTATAATGTCCAAAGTTTTCCAATATAGCTCAGCATCGAATCTTAGATTGATATGTAGCATCCCCTCCCTCTCCATCCTATCTTTGTTCATGTGCGGGATCTTGTATCCTGTACCTCCCTCAACTCTCATAACCTCAATCAGGACTGACTGTAAGGTTATAAACACTCTCGCCAGTTTGTGCACTTCATACCTATCATATGCTTCTTCAACTGATTCTATCAGTTCCTTGATGTTGTTTGGTGCACTTTCAAGCGTCAAGGACTGAATTGAGCTGAAGAAGCAAAGATCCAGGACATTCATATCAGGTGAATTTGCAGGCTGCTGCATCAACCTGATATCCAGTTCTGATTCTGCTACGGCAGCTAGAAAATCTGAATCATCTGGAGGAACATGTGTTCTTGCGTTATCTTGCTGGATGTAGATGGTTCGATTGTCTTCGGGCCACTGTGCTTCAATGGCTGGAATGACCTTTTCACATAGGTATTCCCTCATCACATTCCTAGTAACTGTGACCGACTTTAGTTCCTTAGTCCCTTTGAGTCTGTTCTTGGAATCCTTTTTTGCTGGAGTTTCTTTGATGAAGGCCCATACTCCTATCTTGCCATCAAATGTTACATTTCCTTGATCATCAAATCGTGGCCTCGCAACTGCTGTTAAGAACATGACCTTGCCGATACTATTCTTGTTTTGAACAGTGCGCACCGGATCTGGTTCTTCTTCATGGAGGTAATAGGTTCTGTTCCTTTTCGTCATATCAAACCATTTCTCGTCGATGTGAACTATGTTCTGCATATCAATGAAAGAGGGCATTGCATCTGCTATTGTTGTTTGATCAATCATTGAAATGCAAAACTTGAGCCTTGATAGCTTGTTTTCTGGTTTCAGAGTGGGCTTCAGACTGTTTGTGTGTTTCCTTATCTTTCCCCATTTGAACCTTCTCCGCAAGGTAGAATATGGTACATCCAGAGACCTAGCGAGTGCCCTCAGTGTAGACCTTTTGTTGAGGGGAATTGAAGGTATCCTCGAGAGATCAAGGTCTGCCCTCTTTCTACCACATCTCCGCTTCCTTTTATTAGACACATTGATCTCTTCTCCTCTTGCAAGCTGGGCATTTGCCTCCTTCCATATTCTTTCAACGGTTCTGACACTTGTGTTCAGCAGACCAGCTACACGTTCTTTGTCTCTCTTGTCAATTTCTCCATCCCTGCTAAGTGCTTTTAGTGCAATATATGCTGCAAATTTGTGAGTGTCTGGTAGATCTGGTTTTGCCCGTGGTATACGTACATCTTCCTCTCCTTCAGGCATATGTACATCTTCCTCTTCTTCAGACATATGTACATCTTCCTCTCCTCCAGGTGGAGTGCTATTCAGATCTGGGAGCACCATAGTGTTGTACCTCTGCTCTCTGTTCTGATTCAGGTCCTCAACATGTTCTCACCTGATCATGACAATAAGCATTCATTTAAAAAAGCATGACAGTAAGCATGAAAATAAGCAAGTTACTCTTGTATCTGTACTGCTTTATTTTGTTTTGGCAGTAGATCATCAACCATATATTCCTTTTGTATGCTTTATGTTTCAGTCAGGGGTATTGCTTTATTCACTGTCTAACTAATTACTGTTTCACTGTTATAGGAACTCAGTTAACAACATGTTATTGGAACTACTCCAAGAACAGAACAGAATGGCATGTTAATGTCAGTTAACAACATGTTATTACTTCCAAGAACAAAACAGCAAAACAAAAGGTACTCCTACTGTTGACACTTTGACAACAATACTCCTTAGCATCTTATTACTTCTTGGTGAAATTTACATCTTATTATTTTTTGCTGTCAATACAGTGACACCAGTATAATAAACAAAAATCAGCCAAAAAGAGAAGCCTACATTGTTTTTACTTTCTCCTATTGTCTACTGTCTATGCTTACTCCTACTGTCTACACTGAATTTTTGGGTGTGCTCTACTTTGATGTACACTATTCAACAATATATACAGTAGAGTAATTACTGTCTACTGAAAATGGAGTAAGTGTGATCTTCAGAGTGTGCTAACCTAGTATCTGTAGGTTTTGATTTGCTTGCAGATTTGTGAGTGTGATCTTCAGAGTGTGATTTGACAGTCTTCAGAGTGTGATCACCATTTCCTTGATGAACACAACAGAGAGGAACCAGTTGACAGGAACATCAAAGGATCAAGAGGACAGTAGCCGCTGCCCGCTGCGTCGAGAGGATCAATAGGAGCAGCAGATTACTCACAGGTATCGAGCAACAGAACCAAGCTGTAGTACTTACTCTCTTTTTGTGATTGCTTATGGGGGATGTGAGTACTTACTCTCTTTTTGTGATTGCTTATGGGGGACGTGAAAATTTCAGTTCAAATCGCTCCAGCCTTGTGGTATTTAGAGCACAAATTCACGTCAAGAGGAGCAGATGATCAATTCGAGTTGTCGGAGCTATGAACGCCGGAGCAGCGGCGAAGGGTAAGGGAGCTGCGGACGCGGAGCAGCGGCAGAGGGTTAAGGAGCTGCGGACGGCGGAGCAGCGGCGGACCTTGGGCTCTCGATTGGAGCGGAGGGTGGCGCCGGCGAGGGACCTGCGGCCGGCGGGGAAGGATGTCGAAGTTGCGGCGGAGGGTGAGGGAGCTGCGGACGGCGGAGCAGCGCAACAACGGCAGACCTCGGTGACGGAGCTCTCAATTGGAGTGGAGGCAGGCAGCCGGCGGGGAAGGACAACGGCGCTGCGGCGGAGGGAGACAGAGCTGCGGATGGCGGAGCAGCGCAGCAACAGCCGAAATCAGGCTCTTGATTGGGGCGGAGGTAGGCGGCCGGCGGGGAAGGACGGCGGAGCAGCGAAGGAGCTTCCAAGCCACGGGACGACGGCCAGGATGGAGAAGATTCAAAACTGGGAGGACCTTTTTGCAAAATGTTATTTCTATAGCGCTCGCGACAAGTAATTGGAACCGGAGGGAGTATTAATTTTCAAAGTTATAATAATTTTTTGAATTTATTATTAATCCGAATTACAACAGTAAGCTGCTATGTGTACCCGTTATGGACTAGTCACAGTGGCTTACAGGTGGGGGCAGTGGGCCTGGTTGACCCAGTCAACAATTGATTGGTCAACAGGTGAATAGTAACAGGGGTCCCGCGTGTCATAGGCTTGGCCATTTTCAAATAGATTTAACCTTCTAATTATCAGTAGGGTCCACATGTCATAGGATACAACTAAAACAAAACTAAAATAGTCTAACAGGAGCTTGTTTTACTTGGGGATTAGCACCTAATCTAAACAAAGGGCCCGGCCCCAACGTGCATTAGCCCAAGGCCATGGCTGTGACGCACGCACGGGCACAGAGGCCACGGCGGCCAAAGCTAGCAGCGGCAGTAAGCTAAGAAGCAGCAACGCTAGGAGCGACGGCGGCGTTAGCATCAGAAGCAGTGCGGGCAGCAGCGGCAAGGCAGCAGCCGACCAGGTGCGCGCGCAGCAAGCAGCAGTGCAGCAGGAGGAGCAGGTACGGAAGCAGGGGCACGGCCTAGGCGGACATACGCGCGCGAGGGCGCGGCCTGGTGTGCGCCCGGTGTGACAAAGGGACGGCCAGGGGGCGCACGGGAGCGGGGCAGGAGCAGCATGCGGAGGGGGGGGGGGGGGGGGGGGGGAACGCGGCCGACTAGCAGGGCGCGCGGGAGCACAGCCACGGGCGCCCGCGGCCACGGCGACCTTTAACTACGGCGGAACGGCGACGGATCGGAGGGGGAATGAGGGGAATGGGAGTGGTGCTCACGAGGGGAGGCGGAGGACGCGGCCGGCGTGGCGGAGGAGCTCCGGTGAGGTAGATCAGGCGTCGGGCAGCGACGGCTGTTGGCGAGGAAGACGCGTCGATCCCGTCTGTGAGGTGTCGCCGAGCTCGAGGTGGTGGTCAGAGAGGACGAGGCGGACGACGGCAAGGCTCCTGGCGTGGCCCTAGGCGGCGGGGGCGACAGTGAGCACGTAGACGACGGCGGCCATGATGACGGTGGCGGCGGTCTAATGCGGGGGAGGAAGAGAGCGGCGCGTGGGGGACGAATGAGGTAGCTAGGGTTCCGTCGGGGGTGTCGAGGTGCGGCCTTATCCACCCAGGGAGCCGCGGCATGGCCGACAGCGCGACATCCACGGCGTGGACGGCGTGCGAGCATTGCCAGCGCCATGGCCTCCCTCTTCTGTTCAAGTGGTAGGAGAAAAGCCCACTGGTGGGTTGGGCCTTCTGTAGTACTAGGCTTTTAGGTGAACAGTGTTAGGCTTTAACTTTTCTTCTCTTATTTTTTTATTTCTCTGTTTAGTTTTTCTACACTTCTTTGCATTAAGTAGAGCCACCAATGCTTTTTGTAAAACAAGAAACTTGCCAGATCAAATACTAGGCATTATTTAGTATTGCCACAAAAAGGTTGGGTGATCATTTGAATTCATTTGGATTTTCATAAATGAAAATGGATTAATGGGGCTGTTTTGGTCACTGATTTAATTATTTTAGGGTATTCAAATACTTCTAAAAATGTTGGTTTCTCCACCATTATTACTTAGGATTTATTTGTCACATTTAGCACATTTTAGTTTTTTATGTTTGAAAACTTTTATAGTTTAACTTTATTTTAAATTTGAATTCAAACGGGACTTGATTCACCGCGAGACTAACAACGGTAACCGTGGTGACGTGGCATCATTAGTAGAGGGTTACTGTAGCTTAACTATCCGGGCGTCAACGGCGGACGGCACAGTCCTTTGCCGTCCGTTTCCAGGAAGCGGACAGGAAAGAAGGCCTTTGCTGGCACGTGTTTAGACGGACAGTTTGCCGTCTGCTGGCGGACGGTAAAGAAGTTTGCCGTCCGTGATCCATGCCTTTGCTGTCTGCCATGGCGGACGGCAAAGAAGCTGATTCCAGTAGTGTACTACTCCCACCGCTAGCCAGACCACCCCTCCACTCACCCACACCCCCTGTTATTCTACGGCGACGGCAGCCTCACACCGCAGCCGAACCAGTGAACCCTCGTACTCCTCTCCGCATGGGTATGCACTGACGCGTCTTCCCCGGCTCCGCGTCGTCCCCTTCCTAGGCCTCGCCGTCATCCACCGCCGTGGTGCTCTCGGCGCGGCGTGGTCAATGTGGTCAACGACCGACTTCCATCGGAAGAGTACTGTACGTGGAGAGGCTGACAGCTGGGTCCACGGCAGCCGCAAGGAAGTGCCTCCTTATTACGCGAAAAATAATTATTCCTCCACCTGACAGCGGAGACACACCGGACGGGCCACCGTATTTCGTGAAAAAATGTTTCCCCCTAACTGCTGGGACCCACCAGTTACATCTTCGCACGCAAGGAAGTGCGTGTAGGCAAAAAAACGATTCGTCCTCCTGACTGCTGTGACCCACCAGCTACATCTTCGCACGCAAGGAAGTGACTAACAGTCGGGACCCACCTGGTCGAAGCGTACGTAGCGTTGTCATTCTGGTCGCGAACGTGTACATACATACTGGTCGATGTAGAGGCGCGCACGTGTCGTAGTAGAGGCGCGCACGTAGCATGTACACATACATACAGCGGCCAGTGCGCAAGAAAGAAAATACGGCCACATACGTACATATGAGCGAGGTCTCGAAGCCTACTCGCACATACGTACGACCAGGGCTCGTGTACATGGCTGGGTCGGAAAGTTGAAATAGCGTTGTCGTCGTGTTCATGGGGAGCCAACCGGATGGGTCGGAACGAAATGCGTCGTCGTGTTCATCGGGAGGGCCTGGACGGAACAGCCGATGGAAACGAGGCCTGGCGTACCGCAGAACGGAGGAAACGGCCTTGTGTTCGACCGGCCACGTTCGAAACGGGATCCTGCTCATCGGGAGGGGTCTGGCGTAGCACAAAACGGAGGAAACAGACTTGTGTTGGACCTCCTACAGTCGAAACAGGGTCCTGTTGATCGGGAGGGGTGTGACGTACCGCAAAACGGAGGAAACGGACTTGTGTTGGAGCGCTACGGTCGAAACGGGGGTCCTGTTCATCGGGAGGGGTGTGGCGTAGCGCAGAACGGGACTCCACGGGATACTGTTGATCTCCACCGTCGACCTCCTCCAGCCTCCACGGGCTACTGTTCATCCGCCGTCGACCTCCTCCAGCCTCCACCAGCGACTGTTCATCCACGGGGCTCCTGTTCATCCAGCCTCCACCGCGCGCTACTCCACCGGCTACTGTTCAACCAGCCCTCTCCACGGGCCCCTGTTCAACCACCCCTCCACGGGCTACTGTTCATCCAGCCCTCCACCATCTAGTGTTCATCCAGCCCTCCACGGGGTGGTCCTGTTCATCCAGCCCTTCACGGGGTCCTGTTCATCCAGCCCCAACCGGCTCGATCGATCGGGGTCCTGTTCATCCAGAGGCAACACCACGGGGTCCTGTTCATCCACCCCCATCGGGAACTGTTCATCCAAACCCCCCAGCAACGCTTACTGTTCATCCAGAGGTAGCATCGATCGACTTCAGTTAGCAGTAGTAGCGAAGGAATCGCTCAATCGGGTTCAGTTAACAGCCATCGATCGATCGCTCGGGTTAAGTAACGCGTAGCCTGCAGTGCAATCGCTCGGGTTCAGTAGGCGAACGCCTCGCTCGGGTTCAGCTAGAGCCCAACGCCTCGCACACATGCGCGTACGTGTACGAGAGAAACGCGCATCACTTGGCCCCGACCACCCACCGTAACCGGGAACACCCGGATATTTTCCTCGCCCTCGCTTCTACCACGGTTTTTTCCGTCATGGACGGCCCAAAGAATGTCATGCAGCTGCGGGCCTGCCCGCCCAGGACGAAAAGCCCATTTTCTGTCATGATTTTTGTCATAGAAGTAGGAGCCCACCACATCTATGATGATACCGGGTTTTGTCACAATTATCGTCATAGAAGTGTCATAAGTATGACAGAATTTTTTTTCGTTCGGCCCAAAATGTCACGGATGTGTCTTTTTTTTGTAGTGATAGCAAACGGTGGGTGAACAAATTACTGTTGGGCAATTGATAGAACTTCAAATAATTATGACGATATCCAGGCAATGATCATTATATAGGCATCACGTCCAAGATTAGTAGACCGACTCCTGCCTGCATCTACTACTATTACTGCACACATCGACCGCTATCCAGCATGCATCTAGTGTATTAAGTTCATAGAGAAACTGAGTAATGCAATAAGAACGATGACATGATGTAGACAAGATCTATCTATGTGGAGATAGACCCCATCGTTTTATCCTTAGTAGCAACGATACATACATGTTGTTTCCCTTTCTGCCACTCGGATCAAGCACCGTAAGATCGAGCCCACTACCGGGCACCTCTTCCCATTGCAAGATGGATAGATCAAGTTGGCCAAACAAAACCCAAATATCGGAGAAGAAATACGAGGCTACAAGCAATCATGCATATAAAAGATCAAAGAAACCCAAATAACTTTCATGGATATAAAAAGATAGATCTGATCATAAACTCAAAGTTCATCGATCCCAACAAACACACCGCAAAAGAGTTACATCATATGGATCTCCAAGAGACCATTGTATTGAGAATCCAGCGAAAGAGAGGAAGCCATCTAGATACTAACTACGGACCCGAAGGTCTACAAAGAACTACTCACACATCATCGGAGAGGCACCAATGGAGGTGGTGAACCCCATCCGAGATGGGTATAGATTGGATCTGGTGGTTGTGGACTCTGCGGCGGCTGGATGAATATTTCATCGACGTTCTTAGGGTTTCTGGAATATTGGGGTATTTATAGAGCAAAGAGGCGGTCCGGGGGCACCCGAGGTGGCCACAACCCACCAGGGCGCGCCTGGGCCTCCTGGCGCGCCCTGGTGGGTTGTGCCCCCCTCGGGGCACCCCCCAGGCGCAGCCAGGGCCTGTTGTGTTCCTTCTGGCCCATAAAAATTATTCTTAAAGTTTCGGGGCATTTGGACTCTGTCTGATATTGATTTTCTGCGATGTAAAAAACATGGAAAAACAGCAACTGGCACTTGGCACTATGTCAATAGGTTAGTACCAAAAATGATATAAAACGACTATAAATGATTGTAAAACATCCAAGATTGATAATATAACATCATGGAACAATAAAAAATTATAGATACATTGGAGACGTATCAGGCCCGACTGCGGATCGGGGCTGTAGCTGGTGGGAGCGCGATCCGAGGAGGATCTTCTCACACGATCCGAGGACTGCACGTGCACAGGAGTATCAGGCGCTGCCGGATCACCTTCGTTGTATGTGCCAGGTTCGTCTTCTTCTCTAGCATGCAATATGGGGTCAATTTGAGCTATATTTTCGAGATTTTGATCATTTTGAGCACCGTTTTCTCCAGGGACCTGCACAGGCAACAGAGAAGAACCAGTACCAGGAGAAATATCTGTTGGGGAACATAGTAATTTCAAAAAAATTCCTACGCACACGCAAGATCATGGTGATGCATAGCAATGAGAGGGGAGAGTGTTGTCCACGTACCCTCGTAGACCGACAGCGGAAGCGTTATCACAACGCGGTTGATGTAGTCGTACGTCTTCACGATCCGACCGATCAAGTACCGAACGCACGGCACCTCCGAAGTTCTACACACGTTCAGCTCGATGACGTCCCTCGAACTCCGATCCAGCCGAGTGTTGAGGGAGAGTTTCGTCAGCACGACGGCGTGGTGACGATGATGATGTTCCACCGACGCAGGGCTTCGCCTAAGCTCTGCGACGGTATTATCGAGGTGTAATCTGGTGGAGGGGGGCACCGCACACGGCTAAAATATCGTATATCAAGTGTGTATAGAGGTGCCCCCCTGCCCCCGTATATAAAGGAGCAAGGGGGAGGCCGGCTGCCTACGGGCGCGCCAAGGAGAGGGGGGGAGTCCTCCTCCTAGTAGGAGTAGGACTCCCCTTTCCTAGTCCTACTAGGAAAAGAAGGGGGGAAGGAAAGAGAGGGAGAGGGAGAGGGAAAGGGGGCTGCGCCCCCCTCTCCTAGTCCAACTAGGACTCCTCCTGGGAGGGGGGCGCACCACCTCCTGGCTGCTGCCCTCTCTCTCCCCTCAAGGCCCACTAAGGCCCAATACTTCCCCGGGGGGTTCCGGTAACCCTCCGGCACTCCGGTTTTATCCGAAACTTCTCCGGAACACTTCCGGTGTCCGAATATAGTCGTCCAATATATCAATCTTTACGTCTCAACCATTTCGAGACTCCTCGTCATGTCCGTGATCACATCCAGGACTCCGAACAACCTTCGGTACATCAAAACATATAAACTCATAATAAAACTGTCATCGTAACTTTAAGCGTGCGGACCCTTTGGGTTCGAGAACAATGTAGACATGACCGAGACATCTCTCCGGTCAATAACCAACAGCGGGACCTGGATGCCCATATTGGCTCCCACATATTCTACGAAGATCTTTATCGGTCAGACCGCATAACAACATACCTTGTTCCCTTTGTCATCGGTATGTTACTTGCCCGAGATTCGATCGTCGGTATCTCGATACCTAGTTCAATCTCGTTACCGGCAAGTCTCTTTACTCGTTCCGTAATACATCATCCGCAACTAACTCATTAGTCACAATGCTTGCAAGGCTTATAGTGATGTGCATTACCGAGTGGGCCCAGAGATACCTCTCCGACAATCGGAGTGACAAATCCTAATCTCGAAATACGCCAACCCAACAAGTACCTTTGGAGACACCTGTAGAGCACCTTTATAATCACCCAGTTACGTTGTGACGTTTGGTAGCACACAAAGTGTTCCTCCGGTAAACGGGAGTTGCATAATCTCATAGTCATAGGAACATGTATAAGTCATGAAGAAAGCAATAGCAACATACTAAACGATCGGGTGCTAAGCTAACGGAATGGGTCATGTCAATCACGTCATTCTCCTAATGAGGTGATCCCGTTAATCAAATGACAACTCATGTCTATGGCTAGGAAACATAACCATCTTTGATTAACGAGCTAGTCAAGCAGAGGCATACTAGTGACACTTTGTTTGTCTATGTATTCACACATGTATTATGTTTCCGGTTAATACAATTCTAGCATGAATAATAAACATTTATCATGATATAAGGAAATATATAATACTTTATTATTGCCTCTAGGGCATATTTCCTTCAGTCTCCCACTTGCACTAGAGTCAATAATCTAGATTACATAGTAATGATTCTTACACCCATGGAGTCTTGGTGCTGATCATGTTTTGCTCGTGGAAGAGGCTTAGTCAACGGATCTGCTACATTCAGATCCGTATGTATCTTGCAAATTTCTATGTCTCCCACCTGGACTAAATCCCGGATGGAATTGAAGCGTCTTCTGATGTGCTTGGTTCTCTTGTGAAATCTGGATTCCTTTGCTAAGGCAATTGCACCAGTATTATCACAAAAGATTTTCATTGGTCCCGATGTACTAGGTATGACACCTAGATCGGATATGAACTCCTTCATCCAGACTCCTTCATTCGCTGCTTCCGAAGCAGCTATGTATTCCGCTTCACACGTAGATCCCGCCACGACACTTTGCTTGGAACTGCACCAACTGACAGCTCCACCGTTCAATGTAAATACGTATCCGGTTTGCGATTTCGAATCGTCCGGATCAGTGTCAAAGCTTGCATCAACGTAACCCTTACGATGAGCTCTTTGTCACCTCCATATACGAGAAACATATCCTTAGTCCTTTTCAGGTATTTCAGGATGTTCTTGACCGCTGTCCAGTGATCCACTCCTGGATTACTTTGGTACCTCCCTGCTAAACTTATAGCTAGGGACACATCAGGTCTGGTACACAGCATTGCATACATGATAGAGCCTATGGCTGAAGCATAGGGAACATCTTTCATCTTCTCTCTATCTTCTGCAGTGGTCGGGCATTGAGTCTTACTCAATCTCACACCTTGTAGTACAGGCAAGAACCCTTTCTTTGCTTGATCCATTTTGAACTTCTTCAAAACTTTGTCAAGGTATGTGCTTTGTGAAAGTCCAATTAAGCGTCTTGATCTATCTCTATAGATCTTAATGCCTAATATATATGCAGCTTCACCGAGGTCTTTCATTGAAAAACTCTTATTCAAGTATCCCTTTATGCTATCCAGAAATTCAATATCATTTCCAATCAGTAATATGTCATCCACATATAATATCAGAAATGCTATCGAGCTCCCACTCACTTTCTTGTAAATACAGGCTTCTCCAAAAGTCTGTATAAAACCAAATGCTTTGATCACACTATCAAAGCGTTTATTCCAACTCCGAGAGGCTTGCACCAGTCCATAAATGGATCGCTGGAGCTTGCACACTTTGTTAGCTCCCTTTGGATCGACAAAACCTTCCGGTTGCATCATATACAACTCTTCTTCCAGAAATCCATTCAGGAACGCAGTTTTGACATCCATTTGCCAAATTTCATAATCATAAAATGCGGCAATTGCTAACATGATTCGGACAGACTTAAGCATCGCTACGGGTGAGAAGGTCTCATCGTAGTCAATTCCTTGAACTTGTCAATAACCTTTCGCAACAAGTCGAGCTTTATAGATAGTAACATTACCATCAGCGTCAGTCTTCTTCTTGAAGATCCATTTATTTTCAATTGCTTGCCGACCATCAGGCAAGTCAACCAAAGTCCATACTTTGTTCTCATACATGGATCCCATCTCGGATTTCATGGCTTCAAGCCATTTTGCGGAATCTGGGCTCACCATCGCTTCTTCATAGTTCGTAGGTTCGCCATGGTCTAGTAACATGACCTCCAGAACAGGATTACCGTACCACTCTGGTGCGGATCTTGATCTAGTTGACCTACGAAGTTCAGTAATAACTTGATCTGAAGTTTCATGATCATTATCATTAACTTCCTCACTACTTGGTGTAGGTGTCGCAGAAACTGATCTCTGCGATGATCTACTTTCCAATAAGGGAGCAGGTACAGTTACCTCATCAAGTTCTACTTTCCTCCCACTCACATCTTTCGAGAGAAACTCCTTCTCTAGAAAGGATCCATTTCTAGCAACAAATATCTTGCCTTCGGATCTGTGATAGAAGGTGTACCCAACGGTCTCCTTTGGGTATCCTATGAAGACACATTTCTCCGATTTAGGCTCGAGCTTATCAGGTTGAAGTTTCTTCACATAAGCATCGCAACCCCAAACTTTAAGATACGACAACTTTGGTTTCTTGCCAAACCATAGTTCAAAAGGCGTCGTCTCAACGGATTTCGATGGTGTCCTATTTAGAGTGAATGCAGCTGTCTCTAAAGCATAACCCCAAAACGATAGCGGTAAATCAGTAAGAGACATCATAGTTCGCACCATATCTAATAAAGTACGATTACGACGTTCAGACACACCATTACGCTGTGGTGTTCCGGGTGGCGTGAGTTGCGAAACTATTCCGCATTGTTTCAAATGTAGACCAAACTCGTAACTCAAATATTCTCCTCCACGATCAGATCGTAGGAATTTTATTTTCTTGTTACGATGATTTTCAACTTCACTCTGAAATTCTTTGAACTTTTCAAATGTTTCAGACTTATGTTTCATTAAGTAGATATACCCATATCTGCTCAAATCATCTGTGAAGGTGAGAAAATAACGATATCCGCCACGAGCTTCAATATTCATCGGACCACATACATCTGTATGTATGATTTCCAACAAATCTGTTGCTCTCTCCATAGTTCCGGAGAACGGTGTTTTGGTCATCTTGCCCATAAGGCACGGTTCGCAAGTACCAAGTGATTCAAAATCAAGTGATTCCAAAATTCCATCAGTATGGAGTTTCTTCATGCGCTTTACACCGATATGACCCAAACGGCAGTGCCACAAATAAGTTGCACTGTCATTATTAACTCTGCATCTTTTGGCTTCAACATTATGAATATGTGTATCACTACTATCGAGATTCATTAAAAATAGACCACTCTTCAAGGGTGCATGACCATAAAAGATATTATTCATATAAATAGAACAACCATTATTCTCTGATTTAAATGAATAACCGTCTCGCATTAAACAAGATCCAGATATAATGTTCATGCTCAACGCTGGCACCAAATAACAATTATTTAGGTCTAAAACTAATCCCGAAGGTAGATGTAGAGGTAGCGTGCCGACGGCGATCACATCGACTTTGGAACCATTTCCCACGCGCATCGTCACCTCGTCCTTAGCTAAACTTCGCTTAATCCGTAGCCCCTGTTTCGAGTTGCAAATATTAGCAACAGAACCAGTATCAAATACCCAGGTGCTACTGCGAGTATTAGTAAGGTACACATCAATAACATGTATATCACATATACCTTTGTTAACCTTGCCATCCTTCTTATCCGCCAAATACTTGGGGCAGTTCCGCTTCCAGTGGCCAGTCTGCTTACAGTAGAAGCACTCAGTTTCAGGCTTAGGTCCAGACTTGGATTTCTTCTCCTGAACAGCAACTTGCTTGCTATTCTTCTTGAAGTTCCCTTTCTTCTTCCCTTTGCCCTTTTTCTTGAAACTAGTGGTTTTACTGACCATCAACACTTGATGCTCCTTTTTGATTTCTACCTCCGCTGCCTTTAGCATTGCGAAGAGCTCGGGAATCGTCTTATCCATCCCTTGCATGTTATAGTTCATCACGAAGCTCTTGTAGCTTGGTGGCAGTGATTGAAGAATTCTGTCAATGACGCAATCATCCGGAAGTTGAACTCCCAGTTGAATCAAGTGATTATTATACCCAGACATTCTGAGTATATGCTCACTGACAGAACTATTCTCTTCCATCTTGCAGCTATAGAACTTATTGGAGACTTCATATCTCTCAATCCGGGCATTTGCTTGAAATATTAACTTCAACTCCTGGAACATCTCATATGCTCCATGACGTTCAAAACGTCGTTGAAGTCCCGGTTCTAAGCCGTAAAGCATGGCACACTGAACTATTGAGTAGTCATCAGCTTTGCTTTGCCAGACGTTCATAACTTCTGGCGTAGCTCTTGCAGGAGGCCTGGCACCTAGCGGTGCTTCCAGGACGTAATTCTTCTGTGCAGCAATGAGGATAATCCTCAAGTTACGGACCCAGTCCGTGTAATTGCTACCATCATCTTTCAACTTAGCTTTCTCAAGGAACGCATTAAAATTCAACGGAACAACAGCACGGGCCATATATCTACAATTAACATAGACAAGCAAGATACTATCAGGTACTAAGTTCATGATAAATTTAAGTTCAATTAATCATATTACTTAAGAACTCCCACTTAGATAGACATCTCTCTAATCATCTAAGTGATTACGTGATCCAAAGCAACTAAACCATGACCGATTAACACGTGAGATGGAGTAGTTTCAATGGTGAACATCACTATGTTGATCATATCTACTATATGATTCACGCTCGACCTTTCGGTCTCTGTGTTCCGAGGCCATATCTATACATATGCTAGGCTCGTCAAGTTTAACCTGAGTACTCCGCGTGTGCAACTGTTTTGCACCCGTTGTATTTGAACGTAGAGCCTATCACACCCGATTAACACGTGGTGTCTCAGCACGAAGAACTTTCGCAACGGTGCATACTCAGGGAGAACACTTTTGTCTTGAAATTTTAGTGAGAGATCATCTTATAATGCTACCGTCAAACAAAGCAAGATAAGATGCATAAAGGATTAACATCACATGCAATCAATATAAGTGATATGATATGGCCATCATCATCTTGTGCTTGTGATCTCCATCTCCGAAGCACCGTGCTTGTGATCTCCATCTCCGAAGCACCGTCATGATCACCATCGTCACCGGCGCGACACCTTGATCTCCATCGTAGCATCGTTGTCGTCTCGCCAACTTATTGCTTTTACGACTATCGCTACCGCTTAGTGATAAAGTAAAACTATTACATGGCGATTGCATCTCATACAATAAAGCGACAACCATATGGCTCCTGCCAGTTGCCGATAACTCGGTTACAAAACATGATCATCTCATACAACACATTATATCACATCATGTCTTGACCATATCACATCACAGCATGCCCTGCAAAAACAAGTTAGACGTCCTCTACTTTGTTGTTGCATGTTTTACGTGGCTGCTACGGGCTTAGCAAGAACCGTTCTTACCTACGCATCAAAACCACAACGATAGTTTGTCAAGTTGGTGCTGTTTTAACCTTCGCAAGGACCGGGCGTAGCCACACTCGGTTCAACTAAAGTGAGAGAGACAGACACCCGCCAGTCACCTTTAAGCAACGAGTGCTCCGAACGGTGAAACCAGTCTCGCGTAAGCGTACGCGTAATGTCGGTCCGGGCCGCTTCATCTCACAATACCGCTGAACCAAAGTATGACATGCTGGTAAGCAGTATGACTTATATCGCCCACAACTCACTTGTGTTCTACTCGTGCATAGCATCAACGCATAAAACCAGGCTCGGATGCCACTGTTGGGGAACGTAGTAATTTCAAAAAAATTCCTACGCACACGCAAGATCATGGTGATGCATAGCAACGAGAGGGGAGAGTGTTGTCCACGTACCCTCGTAGACCGACAGCGGAAGCGTTATCACAACGCGGTTGATGTAGTCGTACGTCTTCACGATCCGACCGATCAAGTACCGAACGCACGGCACCTCCGAAGTTCTACACACGTTCAGCTCGATGACGTCCCTCGAACTCCGATCCAGCCGAGTGTTGAGGGAGAGTTTCGTCAGCACGACGGCGTGGTGACGATGATGATGTTCCACCGACGCAGGGCTTCGCCTAAGCTCCGCGACGGTATTATCGAGGTGTAATCTGGTGGAGGGGGGCACCGCACACGGCTAAAATATCGTATATCAAGTGTGTATAGAGGTGCC
The DNA here is from genome assembly GCF_018294505.1 of Triticum aestivum. Classification (NCBI taxonomy): domain Eukaryota; kingdom Viridiplantae; phylum Streptophyta; class Magnoliopsida; order Poales; family Poaceae; genus Triticum; species Triticum aestivum. The sequence continues at coordinate 4,075,098 of NC_057808.1, read as the reverse complement.
CCCCTGCCCCCGTATATAAAGGAGCAAGGGGGAGGCCGGCTGCCTATGGGCGCGCCAAGGAGAGGGGGGGAGTCCTCCTCCTAGTAGGAGTAGGACTCCCCTTTCCTAGTCCTACTAGGAAAGAAGGGGGGAAGGAAAGAGAGGGAGAGGGAGAGGGAAAGGGGGCTGCGCCCCCCTCTCCTAGTCCAACTAGGACTCCTCCTGGGAGGGGGCGCACCACCTCCTGGCTGCTGCCCTCTCTCTCCCCTCAAGGCCCACTAAGGCCCAATACTTCCCCGGGGGGTTCCGGTAACCCTCCGGCACTCCGGTTTTAATCCGAAACTTCTCCGGAACACTTCCGGTGTCCGAATATAGTCGTCCAATATATCAATCTTTACGTCTCGACCATTTCGAGACTCCTCGTCATGTCCGTGATCACATCCGGGACTCCGAACAACCTTCGGTACATCAAAACATATAAACTCATAATAAAACTGTCATCGTAACTTTAAGCGTGCGGACCCTTTGGGTTCGAGAACAATGTAGACATGACCGAGACATCTCTCCGGTCAATAACCAACAGCGGGACCTGGATGCCCATATTGGCTCCCACATATTCTATGAAGATCTTTATCGGTCAGACCGCATAACAACATACCTTGTTCCCTTTGTCATCGGTATGTTACTTGCCCGAGATTCGATCGTCGGTATCTCGATACCTAGTTCAATCTCGTTACCGGCAAGTCTCTTTACTCGTTCCGTAATACATCATTCCGCAACTAACTCATTAGTCACAATGCTTGCAAGGCTTATAGTGATGTGCATTACCGAGTGGGCCCAGAGATACCTCTCCGACAATCGGAGTGACAAATCCTAATCTCGAAATAGGCCAACCCAACAAGTACCTTTGGAGACACCTGTAGAGCACCTTTATAATCACCCAGTTACGTTGTGACGTTTGGTAGCACACAAAGTGTTCCTCCGGTAAACGGGAGTTGCATAATCTCATAGTCATAGGAACATGTATAAGTCATGAAGAAAGCAATAGCAACATACTAAACAATCGGGTGCTAAGCTAACGGAATGGGTCATGTCAATCACGTCATTCTCCTAATGAGGTGATCCCGTTAATCAAATGACAACACATGTCTATGGCTAGGAAACATAACCATCTTTGATTAACGAGCTAGTCAAGCAGAGGCATACTAGTGACACTTTGGTTGTCTATGTATTCACACATGTATTATGTTTCCGGTTAATACAATTCTAGCATGAATAATAAACATTTATCATGATATAAGGAAATATATAATACTTTATTATTGCCTCTAGGGCATATTTCCTTCAATATCATCACATTGATTAGTACAATTGTCACCCCCATGATCAAAAGACTGAAGATGTGGAGGAAGAAGAAGAATTTCCTTGTAGAGAAGTGCACCGACATTGGGATATGAAGGGAGGCAAAGGGAAACACAGACTCATCAAAAACAACATCTCTGGATATGTAGACCCTACCAGTAGGAACATCAAGACATTTGACCCCTTTATGCATGGGGCTATAGCCTAAAAAGACACACTTTTTGGAGTAGAAAGCGAGTTTGCATGTGTTGTAGGGTCTAAGGTTGGGCCAACATGCACCATCAAAAATACGAAGAGATGTGTAATTGGGTGTGACACAAAGGATTCGGGTAATGGGTGTTTCAAGTTTGATAACTTTACTTGGAAGCAAATTGATAAGATATGTGTCAGTTAAGAATGCTTCATCCCATAATTTAAGTGGCATGGATGCATTTGCTAGCAATGCTAGCCCCATATCAACTATGTGAGGGTGCTTTCTTTCAGCAGATCCATTTTGTTGGTGAGCATGAGGGCAAGAGACATGATGTGATCGAAGGAAATATGCCCTAGAGGCAATAATAAAGTTGTTATTTATATTTCCTTATATCATGATAAATATTTATTATTCATGCTAGAAATGTATTAACCGGAAACTTAGTACATGTGTGGATACATAGACAAACAGAGTGTCCCTTGTATGCCTCTACTTGACTAGCTCGTTAATCAAACATGGTTAAGTTTCCTAGCCATAGACATGTGTTGTCATTTGATGAATGGGATCACATCATTAGAGAATGATGTGATGGACAAGACCCATCTGTTAGCTTAGCATAATGATCGTTTAGTTTTTCTGCTATTGCTTTCTTCATGACTTATACATGTTCCTCAGACTATGAGATATGCAACCTCCGAATACCGGAAGAACACCTTGTGTGCTATCAAACGTCACAACGTAACTGGGTGATTATAAAGATGCTCTGCAGGTGTCTCCGATGGTGTTTGTTGAGTTGGCATAGATCGAGATTAGGATTTGTCACTCCGTGTATCGGAGAGGTATCTCTGGGCCCTCTTGATAATGCACATCACTATGAGCCTTGCAAGCAATGTGACTAATGAGTTAGTTACGGGATGATGCGTTACGGAACGAGTAAAGAGACTTGCTGGTGACGACATTGAACTAGGTATGATGATACCGACGATCGAATCTCGGGCAAGTAACATACCGATGATAAAGGGAACAACGTATGTTGTTATGCGGTTTGACCGATAAAGATCTTCGTAGAATATGTAGGAACCAATATGAGCAACCAGGTTCCGCTATTGGTTATTGACCGGAGATGTGTCTCGGTCATGTCTACATAGTTCTCGAACCCGTAGGGTCCGCACGTACGCTTAACGTTCGATGACGATTTGTATTATGAGTTATGTTTTTTGATGAACCGAAGATTTTTCGGAGTCCCAGATGAGATCACGGACATGACGAGGAGTCTCGAAATGGTTGAGAGGTAAAAATTCATATATTGGAAGGTTACATTCAGACACCGGAATGGTTGGGGTCGTATCGGATGAGTTTCGGAGTATCGGGGGTTACCGTAACCCCCCCGGGAGGTTAATGGGCCATACATGGGCCTTAGTGGAGGAGAGAGGGCCGGCCAGGGAGGTGGCACGCGCCCCCCTTGCCCAGTCTGAATTGGACAAGGGGTGGGGGTGACGCCCCCCTTTCCCTCTCCTACTCCTCCTCTCTTTCCCTCTTTGCTATTCCGAAAAAGGAAAAAGGAGAGGGGGATCCTACTTGGACTAGGGAGTCCTAGTAGGACTCCCCACACATGGCGCGCCCCCCTTGGGCTGGCCACCTCTCCTTCCCCCTTTATATACGTGGGAGGGGGCACCCCAAAGTCACACCAAGTCTTCTCTTAGCCGTGTGTGGTGCCCCCCTCCACAGTTACACACCTCGGTCATATCGTCGTAGTGCTTAGGCGAAGCCCTGCGCCGCTAACTTCATCATCACCGTCGCTACGCCGTCGTGCTGACGGAACTCTCCCTCGGCCTCAACTGGATCAAGAGTTCGAGGGACGTCATCGATCTGGACGCGTTCGGATCACGGAGGTGCCATACGTTTGGTACTTGGATCAGTTGGATCGCGAAGACGTTCAACTCCATCAACCGCGTTACTAAACGCTTCCGCTTTCAGTCTACGAGGGTACATGGACACACTCTCCCCGCTCGTTGATATGCATCTCGTAGATGGATCTTGCGTGATCGTAGATAATTTTTTTGAAATACTACGTTCCCCAACAGTGATACACCAAGCTTTTGGAAGAAAGAGTTTAATTTTTCATACCCACCACCCCAGTCAGTTTGCATAGCAATGATTTTGGAGTTCAGTTTGTGTTCAACAAGATTTTAGAAATTGATAAAGACTTGGAATAGATCAGACCATTTCTTTAATAAGTAAATCCAAGTAAATTTACTATAGTCATCAATAAAACTTACGTAATAGGAAATTATACCAATTGAAGTAGGAGTTGGCCCCCATACGTATGAAAATATAAGGTTTAGAGGAGCAGTAGACACGCTAGTAGAGATGGGGTAAGGTAATTTTTGCTTGTTGACACGGATCACAAACTGACTCAACACTAGTCTCATAAGAGAGTTTATTTTTGCTAAGAACATATTTAACTATGACTGAAGATGGATGACCTAAACGACTATGCCACCTTGATGATGATGGCTTGGTGATAATGTTTGCTTGCTTATTGGACCATGAAGAAGATGATGATATGAGTGGGTAGAGGTCTCCCACGCACCGTCCTCTAAGAATGATTCTCCTTGTTCTCAAGTCCATAGCCAAGAACAAATAAGTAGAATTCTATAAAAACATTGTTATCAAGAGTGAATCGATGAACGGAAACAAGATTTTTGGATGTTTGAGGAACATGCAAGACATGTTTCAAGTGCAATTTTTTCATGGGGTTTTTAACAATTGAACTACCAATGTGTGTGATATTCGTACCAGAACCGCTTGCCGTGCGAATTTGGTCGCCTCCATTGTATTTCTCCCGCATCGTCAACTTGTCAAGTTCTCTTGTGATGTGATTTATTGTTGTACTGTCGGGGTACTAGTTGGTGTCCACGCCACAGGAGACATCATGCGCCTCCTTTTCTTCTTGATCGTTCTCTTCATAGCGCCACCAGCAAACACGTGCACCTCCCGGATGATGCTTGTAGCATATCTGACATTCAGGGTATTCGTGCTGCTGCTCACGCACCTGCTGTTGCTGTTGCTATCGAGGGCGTCCTCTGAAGCCGCCGCCTCCATTGGCAGGAGAGGGCTGGCGGTCACCGTGGTCACCACGGCCGCGCCCCCTTCCTCCTCGCCCGCGAGACCTGCCGCGGGACTGGCCACAGCCTCTGTAAACCGCATTTGCAGATGAATGAAACCTGCCTGAAGATGAGTCGTCTAGCATCTCCATCCTTTGATCAAAGGCAGAGATTTGAGCAAAGAGGTCGTCGACGGTGATAGTGTTCTTGACAGCGCCGATCGCCGCCACCACAGAGTTGTAGTCGCGGTCCAGACCTGCAAGGATGTAGTCCACCATCTCCGGATCAGAGACGGGATGACCAGCAGCAGCTAGTTCATCACCAAGGCTCTTCATCTTCGCCATGTACGCCGAGCTTGACATCGTGCCCTTCTTGGTGTTGGTGATTGCAATTCTCAGATTAGTAATCCGAGACTGCGATTGCGAGGCGAAGAGATTTCTGACTGTTGTCCAGAGCTCGAAGGTGGAATCCTTCCCGATGACCTGCGCAAGAATCTCTGGAGACATGGAGTTGAGGAGATATGAAAGGACCTGCTGATCTTTGGCGATCCAGGGCCCGTACAGAGGGTTCGGCTCTAGGGCCGTGGTCTTTCTGCCTTTGTGACCTCCACCATCCTGGGCGGAGCGGCGTCCGAGTTGTCACGGATCCCAGTTACTTGCGCACCTCGCAGGGCTGGGTGAACCTGCGTCTTCTAGAGGATGAAGTTCCCTCTTGCAACCTTCTCAGATGGATACGAACCAAGGTTGAGGACGACGCGGGCTGAGGAAGACATGGAGACGATGATGTGTGATCTAGGGTTTTGGTTTTTGGCTAGATGTATGGGAAGAGGTGGCTCTGATGACCATGTAAGATCGTAAGCGTTCCTACTCCCTCGAGGGGAGCCCCGTTGGGTTTATATTGATGTGGGCAGAAGCCTTGCCTTGGCGTACAAGGTGAGAGATACAAGAGTTTGAATAGAACAAGGAATAAGGAAAAAGGTTGAGATTACAACAATATTCTCTAACAAAACTAATCTCGTCGACCACGAACTATTCCCAACGCCTAGACATATAAATTCTTTCCAGAAACTAAGTAAAACCTAGACATAGACTCAGCCGCCCAAATTCTAGAGCTATCTAGAGCAATCTTATGGAGAACAACTAAAATAGACCACATGATATTCTAAAAAAAAATCTCTATGAGCACAATTTCAAACAATATGGAAATCACCATTCAGCCACTTGTTTACATAAACCTCGCATCAGCAGTTCAGTGCACCGGTTTTGCGAAATGAACCTTTTTTGCGTGGCTTTTATTTTTATTATTTCACATTTAACCTTTTCTTTTAAATTTTATTTTTTTCATTTAAGGTTTTTTTTTCAAGTTTGGTTTTATTTTATTTTTAATTATACTTTTCCTTTTCATTTTCAATTTTAGATTTCATTTTGTGAACGTCTTTGAAATTCGTGAATATTTTTTGAAATCGTAAACATTTTTGAAATTCAATACTTTTTGAAATCATGAACATTTTTTGAAAGCGCAAACGTTTCCCTTTTCCTTTGAAATTTTCTTTTTTTGTTTATTTTTTTTTCAAGTTCGGTTTTCTTTTTCCTTCATTTTCTTTTTTAAAATTTACCTTTTTCATTTTGCGAACATCTTTCAAATTCCTGAATATTTTTTGGAAATTATAAACATTTCTGGAATTCAATATTTTTTTGAAATCATGAACATTTTTTGAAATCATAGTTTTCATATTCACGAACATTTTGTACAAAGTCTTGAACATTTTATGAAATCGTGAAAATTTGATGAATTCGTGAACATTTCTAGGAATCTTTTCAATTGGAAAATATTTTTTATGAATCAACAAACATATTGTCTAAAAATTTGGGAACACATTTTGAAACTCATGAACATTTATTTTTTTAGATGGACATTTTGTGAAATGAATGAACAACTTTCGAATTCATCAAAAGTTTTTGTATCAGCGAACATTTTTGAATCGATGAAATATTTTTGAAATTGGGGAACAAATTTTCAAATTGGTGTTTTTTGTTGAATTTTTGTGAACATGTTATAAAATTTCATGGACATTTTTTGAAATTCTCAAATATGTTTTGAATACACGATAATTTTTCAAAACTGTGACCATTTTTTTATTTTCCGAATATATTTTTATAATCCTTAAATACTTTATAATATGAGGTCTATTTTTTAAAATCAGAAACAATTTTTGAATCCATGATATTTTTATTATTTGCTGAACATTTCTTGAATTCACAAACATTTTATGATTTTGGAAACATTTTTTTCAAAAACCACAATTATTTGAAATATGGAATTTCGGGAAATACTGAATTAATTTCAAGAAGGCAAAAATAAAAACAGAAACAATAATAGAAAAGGCAAAAAAGGGGGGCCATGCCACACGCATGGGCCGGCCCATGAATGCGGGAGGTGGGTGTGCACGCTTGCTGAAAAGGGAGAGAAAATGGATAGAACCAGGGATCGAAACTTGGTCCCTGATGTCAAGGAGGGAGGCGTCAGCCACTGCGGTTCGTTTGTGTTTATGATATTTTACGGTATCACTTTATAAAAGAACGAACCCGGCGTGTCTTTGACAGAAAAAATCGAAACATTTTCTGCACTTATGGGTGGCATAGTGGATAATTTTAGGACGGGCGGGCAGAAGCACTAATGACTTTCTTATTAGGTGTAGATATAGATATAAATTTAAAAAGTAGTAATGACTAACAAAAAAAAAAAGAATCCTGATGGAAAATCTCAGCAAAATTAGAAACATCCAACTTTAATTATGTGCGTAAAAAAACTATAGATGTAGATGTGAGATCCATTTAAAGTCAAAGTAATTAGCCACGAATCCCATCCTCTCTAAATTACCAACCATTTGCTATTCCATTCCTATTCCACCACCATTGCTTTTCCTTTTTCCTTTTTGATAAGACGCAAAACTTGGTGCCATCAGCGCTGTACATACATCCTATCGCGATGATCTGATCAGACTACACAAAGAGCACTAGGAAAGTGCAAAACTTTTGATCATGTTACATGCATATTATAAGAGCAAGCCAAAGAAGTTATGCATATATATGGCTAAGGCGGCATAGTTCAGTTGTTGTTTCAGTCAAGGACATAGATTCGGGAGGTGATGTCGTGAACCAACCAGTCGAAGCCCTGGGTAGGGCATCATCGGTGTAGGTGCTGCAGCTGACGATTTTCCGGTGACGGTCCTTGTTCATCACTTTAAGATCTGAATCCAAAACTCAACTAACTTATCATCGAACTTGAACTTGAAAGACCCAACTAAACATGTCATGTCAAGAAAACTAAGGACCCCCTTAGCTGGCGAATGGTCACCATGAGGGGGAGGCATTTGCAAACGATATTGGTGGCATTTTTAGTTTGAGGGGATGGTAGTTTCTTCAGAGTGAGATGGCAGTTTCTGTCAGAGAAAGCAATTTCCATTTCTAAGCATCGTTTGATCTCGTCTCAGAACTAAAACTGCCACAAAAGAGGGTTCGCTTGCCACCCTTCTCCCAGCGATTGGTCGCCAGTTAACTTTTCGAAAATTAAAAGCATCTTGGAGCTATCCTTGATGGGTTAGTATCAAAGGTCTAGATTATTCCTTAAGTCGAAAAGCAAAAGATCATCATGCGACTCAAAGTACTCCCTCCTTCCCAAAATAAGTGTCTCAACTTTGCACTAAAACTTAGTGCAAAGTTGACACACTTATTTTGGGATGAAGGAAATATGGAAAATTGAAAATTGATCAATACATGCGGGTAAAAACACATACATACTACTAAGTACTGGACAAGTGTGCATAACTTTGGCGATGGCTTCAACCATGGATTTCTTGCTTATTTGCAAAAACTAACAGTGAGGATCCGGCCAGTCTCTGTAATCAAAATTTTAAGGATCCCTCAAACACCGTGCGGGTGATCGAGCACGACGCCGGGGTCGATGGCGACGGAGCCACTGAATCGTGTGATGTTGAGCGTGAAGAGGACGGCCTCGGTGCACTCGATGCCAAACGTGGGCTGGACGGGATTCACGATGGACTCGAGGGAGCCGAGCTGGTAGTAGGAGTGCAGCACGATGTCCTTGCGGCCGGCGGGAGGGCCGGACCGGACTGGAGGCGCGGTCGGTGGTGGGGAGGGAGTCCCGCAAAGACTTCGTTGGTGTGGACCAAGATGGTGATGCCAGCGCCAGTCTCATAGGCCTTGAAGTCGTCCACGGCGCTGGAGGGCTCGAGCGCCATTGAGGCAGCCACGTTAACCCCTGCACATCTGTGAGGACGCCGGTGATGATGATCGCGGGGGACCAGCGGCTCTCCGAGCCGGACGCGGCGATGTCCAAGCCAGAGGGGACGATGAGGCCGCCGCGGCCGACACGCTGATGTTGTACGTTGCCCAGGGACGGCGCCGGCAAGCACAGATCACGACGACGTAGCTGCCACCGGCTCTCGCGGCCGTGAGGTTAACGGCGCCGAGGTCGAAGGGCGCGCGTACAGTGGTCTGGAATAGGTGCCGAGGTCGAAGGTCGCCGGCTTGTGCTGACTTTCTTACTCGTCGAGGACGTGGGTGTGGACAACGTTACCGATGTCCCTGAGAACCCGCCTATTTCCTCCCACACAGGCGGACGTGCGGAGCGGCAGCCGCGTGCTGCTAGCTGTGTCTGGTGGCCACCGGCAAGCTCCGATTCTCCGGGTCCAAGAAGACCTCCGTAGGAGGAATTTTTGGCAGGAGTGAAATTGAGATGGAGGGATTATAGAAGGAAGAGGATCGATTCGTGGGATTAGCGGGACGGAATATTCCTCTATGGGTGGAGTCGTTCCGTTGTATAGTACTCCCTCCGTCTGAAAAATTTTAGTGCTGGATACATCCATTTGAAGGATAAGCTTGGGGCAAGTTTTTTTTGGACGGAGGAAGCAGTACTTGAAATTGCTGATTGTACGTTTAATGACTCAAGATTAAAATTAATCATAACCGTTAGATTTTATTCAGGGGTCTAATATAGCAATGCAAATCAGGCTGGGTACACTTGTGGGTGTCTTGAAGAAGAAATAGTTTGTTCGTTTAATAGTACTTTTTCCGTCCCATAATATAAAAGCATTTTTAACACCACATTAGTGTTAAAAACACTTTTATATTACATGATAGAGGGAGTAGTATATAGAAGATATGAATACTTTTTTCTTGCGAGAAGAAAAGGTATAGATACACTTGTGGGGTGGCTGACTTTTTTCTTGCGAGAAAAAAGGTATAGACACACTTGTGGGGTGGCTTGAAGAAAAATAGTAGTTTGCTCGTTTTGTAGTAATACCAATTACCACTAGTAGAAAAAGGCCCATTTTCCCCGGTTCCAGAGGCCCATTTGTCCCGGTCCAGGGTCGGGACTAAAGCCCAACACCTTTAGTCCCGGTTCGCTTACGAACCGGGACATGTGGGGCTCCACGTGGCCGCTGCGGCGAGCCCAGACAGGAGGGCCTTTAGTCCCGGTTGGTAACACCAACCGGGACCAAAGAGCATCCACGCGTCAGCAGCTCAAGAGCTGGGGTTTTTGTTTTTTAAGAGGGGGGGGGGGGGGGGGGGAGGGTTGGTGGTTTTTGAGGTTAATTTAGGGGTTTCATATATTGTGTTAGCTAGCTAATAGAGAGAAGTGACCTCTCTTACCTCCGTGCTTGCTCGACGCTACATACTATACGTATAGAGAGAAGAGTCCTCTCTCCTGCTACTATAATTTTGTGGAATGCAATAGAGAGGAAAACATTTCTGCTTAAACATCTCATTGCATAACAGCAAGAGGCAACCATCTGACTTAATTTAACAGACTGCAAAAGGCAAGCATTGCTTCAGTACATCACATGCAGTTCTTCAGTACTTAACTTAACTTAAACATTGTGTGCAAAAGCATACTCAATTTAAACACTGACACTTAACTAACTGACACTCTGCATTTCTTCATTTCTGCATCTCCTTCATCTTCTTGATGCGGTCAGTGTGGCGAATGCCGACGCGGACGTAGGTCTCCGCCTCGATTGGCATCCTACTGTCGCCGAGCTGCGGGATCCCCGACGCCACCATGTACAGGTCGTCGTTGGCAGGCAGCTGCAGCTGTTGCGCCACCTCCCCCTCGCTATCGTCCTCCACCTCCACCACCATCTGCTCTTGCTCGTTGTCGTCCTCCACCTCCACCACCACGTCCGCACCGGGCTCCTCCTCCCCCTCGCTGGACTCTTCGTCCTCCTCCTCCTCCTCCTCATATTCACTGCTCTCTCCCTCGCTGTCAGAGTGGACAATCACCTGCTCCACTTCAGCTGGTACAGCGACCACGGCGCCGATGAGACGTTCCACTGGAGCTGGAGGGGCGCGACGGCAGGAGCGGTACTCGTACCACCTAGCACGCTGACGCGGATCTGGTGAGTTCTCCGCTTCATTCATAGCCCAAAGGAAAACAACGACAAGAGGAATTCCACGGCCGCCGGGGAACATCATCTTCTTCTCATCATCCCTAGCCACGGCGATGAGGCCCCTAGCATGGTCGACGTACATCTGCAAGCTGGGAAACCTATTGCAGATCTCCTCTACGTCCTACCTTTTCTCTGCATCTCCCTTGCAGAACTTGCTCACAGTCTCCTCCCATCGCTCTTGAGCATGGCGAAAAGCTCTTGCAGACGGCCTCTTCTTGGGCGCCATGGACTTAGTGGAATTTACTGGACATGGCAGAAACATAATTAAGTAGGCATGTTTGCATGTTTGCACACACAACATATCATGGCATGCAAATACAATCAACAGTAAGAAATGGATCACATCATTGCAAAGATGACATGATTATGCTCCTAAGACATGTAGGCATGTTGCTCAAAAGAAAATCACACAAAATGATATGAAAAAGACAAAATGCTATGAAAATCATTGCAAAGATGATGTATGCTTCTTTTTCTTCTTCTTCCTTCTTCCTTCTTCCTCTTTTCTTCTTTTTCCTTATTTTGGTCGGGCGAGAGGGGGTTGATCGATGTCCCCCCTCATGTTGAAGAGTTACCGGAGTTCTCTCTTGAATGTCCGATGTCCGGACCGCCTCTCTCATGAATGTCAAACAAGGGATTTAACAAAATGGCGCCATTCTGGATGTGCAGAAAATGGTCCATATTTTTCCTGATCTCATCTACCCTTATATATGTCACGTTGTCTAGTGTCAAAGTATTCAAGAAAACCATGACTTCATAATTAGCCGGAAATGACAGGCGCATAATGGTACGAAGCTGTTCAAAGTTGTTTTGGAACAGAGTTCCCGATAGAATAATTCGCTTTTTGGTACAAAGTTCAGCAAGAGCCTTCTGAATATTGCTATTTGGAAGGCCTTTGCTGAAATTCGTATGAAAAAATGAATTATTCCATCAGGAACTCCGTTCCAAAACAACTTTGAAGAGCTTCGTAGCATCATACGCCTGTTACTTCCGGCAAATAATGAAGTCATGGATTTCTTCAATACTTTGACAGACAACGTGACATATAGAAGAATATATATATATATATATATATATATATATATATATATATACATATGAGATCAGAAAAAATTAGATCAACTTATGCACATCCATAACGGGGCATTCTTGATAAATCTCGACCCACGACCCCTCGACGACCCTCGACCCTCGAACCCTCGGCAATCCTCGAACCTCGACCCCTCGGCGACCCTCGACCCTCTACCCTAGTTCCCGACCCTCGACCGCTCGGCGGTCCTCGACACCCTTGTTCCCGATAAAAAATAAGAAGAGGAAGAAGAAGAAGAAAAAAAAGAGGAGAAGAACAAGGAATAGAGGAGAAGAAGAAAAAATAGAATCTTCTTCTCCTCTATTCCTTCTTCTTCTCCTCTTTTTTCTTCTTCTTCTTCCTCTTCTTATTTTTTTCTCCTCTTCTTCCTCTTCTCGTCTTCTCCTTCTTCTCCTCCTTCCTCTTCTTATTTTCCTTTTTCCTCTACTTCTTTTTCTTCTTCTTCCTTCTTCCTTCTTCCTCTTTTCTTTTTCCTTATTTTCCTTTTTACACACATACATACATAGCCACATACATAGTCATATATTAAAAAAAATACATATATGAACAAAAATACATATATACATAGCCACACACATATATACATGGAAAAAATGCTATGAAAAAATACATATATGAACAAAAATACATATATACTTGGTAAATATTCTATGAACATCATTTCTCATATATCAATGCATACATCCATGGATCATCATTGCTCATATATCCATAGTCATATATAAAAACTTTCTATGAACAAAAAAACAATTTTGACATATTTAGCATATTCCAAATTTTCCTAGCTCTTTTACAACCAGAAAAATTACTCCAACTTCATGACAGTACCCACACTCCATTTCACCAAAAACCTTCTGATCCATAGTTCAAAATTTTCAAACTTCATTCAAATGAAATTTGAACCAGATTCAAATTCCTTGCTGAAAACCTATTCTAAACCACTCCAAAAATTCCGAAATTTTGCCATCGCCTTTGTCTTGCGTCAGTACCTCACCACAAAAAAATTCAGAAGTTCCTAAAATGCCCAAAGCCATCTAGAATTTCATCAAACACCTTCTATGCACTGTTCATCAATGTAAAAAAATTCAGAAAGTTCAGAAGTGGACAACGTTGCTGCTGCTCCACTCCTTCACGGCGTTGCTGCAGCTCTTAAACGCATCGGGGCCGACGGTGACCATGGAGTAGTGGCAGAGCAAGGGGCTCGGGGCACGTGCGGAGACGGGGAGCAGGGGACCATGGGAAAGGGGGGGCTCACTTGGAGGGGGGCGGCGATGGCTGGAGTCCGGCGACGAGGACGGCGGGCTCGGGGCGGCACGCGGTGACGGGGACGGCGGGCTCAGGGCGGCACGCGGCGACGGGGACGAGGAATGCGGGCTCGGGGAGGCACGCGGCGAAGGGGACGAGGACGGCGGGCTCGGGGATGCCGGCGACGAGGACGTCGGGCTCGGGGAGGCGATGACGCGGTCCAGAGGGCTCGGCGGCGACGGTGACGAGGAGCAGCCTTGGCGGTGTCGGAGGAGGAGAGGACGAGGAGATTGATCGAACTGAATGAAAATTTCTAAGTGCTGCTTATATAGACGAAGCATTGGTCCCGGTTCCTGGCACGAACCGGGACCAATGCCACCCTTTGGTCCCCGTTGGTGCCACCAACCGGGACCAAATGTCTCTTTTCAGCAGCCCAATGGGCGGGAAACAGGGACCTTTGGTCCCCGTTTGTGGCACTAACCGGGACTAAAGGGGGGCATTGGTCCAGGTTGGTGCCACGAACCGGGACCAATGCACACCTTTCGTCCCGGTTGGTGTTACCAACCGGGACCAAAGGCCTTGCGCTGCCCGCGGCCAAAAGTTTAGTCCCACCTTGCTAGTTGAGAGGAGCTCGGAGTGGTTTATAAGCCCCACTGCGGCTGCCCTCTCGAGCTCCTCTCAAATGCAGGCTGACGGGCCTAATCTAAGACTACGCTGCCTGTGGGCCTACAGGGCCTTCTACGGGCCTGAATCCTGGCCCATGGTTGGGTGTCTAGTCGTATTCAGGCAGTGGTGGCCCAGTAGGTGGCATTTTTTTCCAGATTTTTTGTTTTCTTTTTTGCTTTATTTATTTATTTTGTTTCTACTTACAGCAAAATACTTACTATTTTCAGTGATTTTTTTGCTTTTAGGTAATAAAAATTATAAACTTTCTGTTAGTGCCATTATTTTTCCAATTTGAATAGTTTAAATTTGAATTTTCTGAAATTTGTGTGAATCACTTGTTTGTGAATAACTTTACTATAAAAATAGATTTTTGAGTGATTCTTTTTCTTGCTATTTAATATTACTGTGTTTTATCATTATATTCAATTTGGTAAATTTTAGGTTATTTGAAATGTCTGTTTTAATCAAAATCAGATTTTGTTATTTTAGTTTGCTATTAAATTTCAAATAAAAAATTCTTTATGAAAATTATTTTTGCTATTAATGTTTTGAACAAAAATACTTTGATAATTTTAGTTGCATAAATTTTATATAATTTTAGTTTCAATAATACTAGAGGTTTATAAAAGCTTTTTATTTGATTCCTTTTGCTATTAGAGTTTCATTAAAGTTTTCTAGTTCCTTCTTTTTGCTATTAGAGTTTCATTAAAGTTTTCTAGTTCATTCTTTTAGTTCATTATTTTTGCTATTAGAGTTTCATAAAAGTTTTCTAGTTCATTCTTTTTTTATATTAGTTCATTCTTTGAGCTAAATGACCCTGAAATTGAAAAGCACTTCAAATGAACTCTGAAGAGGTTGAAAGTTGGGATGGTATCATCATTTCACCCACATAGCATGTGCTAAAAAGTTGAGAGGGTTACGACAAAAACTGGATGCACTTCGTGTACAAAATGGAAATCTCTTTCGAAGTAGGTTTCGGACGAAAACTCATGTGTTACAAAGGGATTTCATTTTTTTGAACTTATTTGAACTCCAAACTTTTTGTGTGTTCAAAATGCACCATTCAAGGTCACATCATAAATTTATAACCCTTTCTGACTTCATCTGGTATTTTTCATGCATTTATTGATTTTTTTGAGCTAAATGATCCTTAAATTGAAAAGCACTACAAATGAACTCTGAAAAGGTTGAAAGTTAGCATGGTATCATCATTTCACCCACATAGCATGTGCAAAAAAGTTGAGAGTGTTACGGAAAAAATTGGATTCACTTCGTGTACAAAATGGACAATCTCTTTCGAAGTATTAGGTTTTCGGACGAAAACTCGTCTGTTACAAAGGGATTTCATTTTTTTGAACTTATTTGAACTCTAGAGTTTTTGTGTGTTCAAAATGCACCATTCAAGGCCACATCATCAATTTTCAACCCTTTCTGACTTCATCTGGTATTTTTCATGCATTTATTTATTTTTTGAGCTAAATGACCCTTTAACTAAAAAGCACTACAAATGAACTCTGAAAAGGTTGAAAGTTTGCATGGTATCATCATTTCACCCACATAGCATGTGCAAAAAAGTTCAAAGTGTTATGGCAAAAACTGGATGCGCTCCGTGTACAAAATGGACAACCTCTTTCGAAGTATCAGGGTTTCGGACGAAAACTCATGTGTTACAAAGGGATTTCATTTTTTTGAACTTATTTGGACTCTAGACTTTTTGTGTGTTCAAGAGGCACCATTCAAGGCCACATCATAAATTTTCAACCCTTTCTGACTTCATATGGTATTTTTCATGCATTTACTGATTTTTTACAGCTAAATGACCCTTAAATTGAAAAGCACTACAAATGAACTCTTAAAAGGTTGAAAGTTGGCATGGTATCATCATTTCACCCACATAGCATGTGCAAAAAAGTTGAGAGTGTTACGACAAAAACTGGATGCGCTTCGTGTACAAAATGGACAATCTCTTTCGAAGTATCACGGTTTCGGACGAAAACTCATGTGTTACAAAGGGATTTCATTTTTTTGACCTTATTTGAACTCCAAACTTTTTGTGTGTTCAAAATGCACCATTCAAGGCCACATCATCAATTTTCAACCCTTTCTGACTTCATCTGGTATTTTTCATGCATTTACTGATTTTTTCAGCGAAATGACCCTTAAATTGAAAAGCACTACAAATGAACTCTAAAAAGGTTGAAAGTTGGCATGGTATCATCATTTCACCCACATAGCATGTGCAAAAAAGTTGACAGTGTTAGGGCAAAAATTGGATGCACTTCGTGTACAAAATGGACAATCTCTTTCGAAGTATCATGGTTTCGGACGAAAACTCGTCTGTTACAAAGGGATTTTATTTTTTTGAACTTATTTGAACTCCGGACTTTTTGTGTGTTCAAAATGCACCATTCAAAGCCACATCATCAATTTTCAACCCTTTCTGACTTCATTTGTTATTTTTTCATGCATTTACTGATATTTTTGAGCTATATGACCCTGAAATTGAAAAGCACTACAAATGAACTCTAAAAAGGTTGAGAGTTGGCATGGTAACATCATTTCACCCACATAGCATGTGCTAAAAAGTTGAGAGGGTTACGGCAAAAGCTGGATGCACTTCGTGTACAAAACGGACAATCTCTTTCGAAATATGAGGGTTTCGGACGAAAAGTCATCTGTTACAAAGGGATTTCATTTTTCTGAACTTATTTGAACTCCAGACTTTTTGTGTGTTCAAAATGCACCATTCAACTTCGACTAAATTTGGTCCCGGTTCCATCCACCAACCGGGACTAAATTTTTTCCCAGTTTATTTGTTTTGTTTTTTTTGCTTTATTTATTTTTTCTTTTGTTTCTACTTACAGTTTTACAGTGATTCTTTTTCCTTTTAGGCCACAAAATTTATAAACTTTTTGTTAGTGCCATTAGTTTTCAAATTTGAATATTTTAAATTTGAATTCTATGAAATTTGTGTGAATCACTAGTTTGTGAATAACTTTATTTAAAAAATATAATTTTGAGTGATTCTTTTTCCTGCTATTTAATATTACTGTGTTTTATCATTATATTCAATTTGCTAATTTTAAGGTTATTTTAAATGGGCGTTCTAATCAAAAACATATTTTTAATTTTAGTTTGCTATTAAAGTTTCTAACAAAAAATACTTTCTGTAAATTCTTTTTGCTATTAATGTTATGAAGAAAAAAAATACTTTTTGCTATTAACTAGAGGTTTATAAAATCTTTTGAGTTGACTCTTTATGCTGTTGAATTTTTTTATAGTTTTATTTTTGTTGATCATAACAAAAAATAATTCTTTTTAGTTGCATAAATTTTATATAATTTCAGTTGTATAAATTTTATTTTTTATTGATTCCTTTTGCTATTAGAGCTTTATTAAAGCTTTTTAGTTGATTCTTTTTGCTATTGAAGAATATTATAGTTTTGTTTTAGTTTTGTTTTAAGAGGTAAAAAACACACCTTTTGTTGGGGATATAGCTATTGAACAACCCGCCCAGGAGGGGCCGGGTTAAGCCCAGGGCGGCTTATCAAGACAAAGTCATGGGCTGATGAAGATGGCGGTTTATCATGTAGGCTCATTAAGGGCCCGAAACCCGAAGGTAGCTTAAGGCCCAATAATTGTAAACCGCCATATAAGTGTAACTTGTATTATAAGGCATGTATATTTAGTTACCGAGCCAGACACGTTGCTTATGAGCCGGCTCGGATTCTGTAAGTCAACGGGCGTCAACTTGTGTATATAAAGGGACGACCCGGCGGCGAGTTAGGGACAAGAGAGAAGAGATTGAAAGCTAGGTCAAGCGTATTCGCTCCCTGGTAATCGAGACATAAGCAATACCACCTCAAACTGGATTAGGCCTTTACCTTCACCGCAAGGGGCCGAACCAATATAAACTCCCTGTGTCCTTTGTCCCGCTTAACCCCTTTAAGCTAACCTTGTTGCGATGGCTCCATGACTAAGTACTTGCACTAGGACATCTGCCGTGACAATTCCACGACAGTTGGCGCCCACCGTGGGGCCAGCGCACGGTGGTTTCGAGTTCTTAAAGGGCAGCTTCGAAGGGATCAAGGGATACGTTGTGGGCCGGATGACCAAGAGTCGTCGCGGCAAGCTCTACATCGACGATGTAGGCTGGGGCCCCGAGGCCGGCTCAATTGAGTACGGGCACCGGGTCCCCTTCGGTGGAATCCTCGTCTTCATCGGCAAGATCGGCGAACCGGGCCCTGAGTCGGACATCTGCACCGACATCATCGAGACGGCTCAGCGTGCGAGACCTGCCCGAGTTCAGCCCGCCATGAAGCGTGCCTTCGTGGGATTCATCCATGGAGCAGAATCTGAGGATAGATCAGTATCTGGTGGTGAGACAGTCGTTTACTCCGATGCCGAGTCATCCACTGGAGAAACCGAGTCGCTATACCAACTGCAAGATGGCCGGCTTGGGGGCTATTCTGATGGTGACAGTATTCCGGACCCCTACGAGCCGCCGAACTGGGTCGCAATCTTCATGGCCGGTACACAGCCAGTACAGAATTCTTCAACTGCAGCGGCATTGATTTCCGGGTCAGCAGCGGCAACGACGGCCGGGGCAGGAGGCCCTGAGCGCGGCTCAAGTCTTGTCCGGCTTACTAGACGCTTTGGCAACACTGCTGACGGCGGAGGTTAACCCGGCAAACAGAGATCAGCATAATGCGGAAGTCGCAAAGTTGCGAGATCAGGTAGCTCAAGCCAAGGAAGACCTGGCAGCTGAAGACACTACGATGGCCGTGGAGCGGGCTGCTTTGGATGCTCAGGCGCAGTGGATTCAGTTGGAGTCTTTCCGGCTCATGATGGATCAGAATGCTTCAAATGAAGTGATGAGGAGGAGGCATCAGACTCGCCTGCCTTCGGTCTACGAGGCAAGAAATCTCTTTAACACGCCTCGAGCGGGGACCAGTAACTAGCCAGCGGTAAACCGGGCTGAAGCACCTGGGACGGGAATGCCGGTTCAGCCGCATACGACGGACCCGCCTCGTCAGAAAAATAACCCGCCACAGCATGTGCCGACGCCACCGGGTCACTACTCTAACCCTTTGGATAACATGATTGCTGCGGCGACACGGCTGGCAGCTCTACCAGTTGAAGGTGAGTCGCTGGCGGCAATGGAAATACGACGAGCCGTAGAATTGCTCCAGACGGCTGTGGCCTGATACGTCCATTTTGCATCATGCTTTTATATCGATATTTATTGCATTATGGGTTGTTATTACACATTATGTCACAATACTTATGCTTATTCTCTCTTATTTTTACAAGGTTTACATGAAGAGGGAGAATGCCGGCAGCTGGAATTCTGGGCTGGAAAAGGAGCAAATATTAGAGACCTATTCTGCACAACTCCAAAAGTCCTGAAACTCCACGGAAGTCATTTTTGGAAATAATAAAAAATACTAAGCGAAGAAAATACCGGAGGAGGCCCACACCCTGGCCATGAGGGTGGGGGGCGTGCCCTACCCCCTGGGCGCGCCCCCTGCCTCGTGGGCCCCCTGGCAGGCCTCCGGTGCCCATCTTCTGCTATATGAGGTCTTTTACCCTGAAAAAAAATCATAAGCAAGCTTTCGGAAAGAAACTCCGTTGCCACGAGGCAGAACCTTGGCGGAACCAATCTAGGGCTCCGGCAGAGCTGTTCTGCCGGGGAAACTTCCCTCCGGGAGGGGGAAATCATCGCCATTGTCATCACCAACGATCCTCTCATCGGGAGGGGGCCAATCTTCATCAACATCTTCACCAGCACCATCTCCTCTAAAACCCTAGTTCATCTCTTGTATCCAATCTTTGTCCCAAAGCCTCAGATTGGTACCTGTGGGTTGCTAGTAGTGTTGATTACTCCTTGTAGCTGATGCTAGTTGGTTTATTTGGTGGAAGATCATATGTTCAGATCCTATATGCATATTAATACCCCTCTGATTATGAACATGAATATGATTTGTGAGTAGTTACGTTTGTTCCTGAGGACATGGGAGAAGTCTTGCTATTAGTAGTCATGTGAATTTGGTATTCGTTCGATATTTTGATGAGATGTATGTTGTCTTTCCTCTAGTGGTGTTATGTGAACGTCGACTACATGACACTTCACCATTGTTTGGTCCTAGAGGAAGGCATTGGGAAGTAATAAGTAGATGATGGGTTGCTAGAGTGACAGAAGCTTAAACCCTAGTTTATGCGTTGCTTCGTAAGGGGCTGATTTGGATCCATATGTTTCATGCTATGGTTAGGTTTACCTTAATACTTCTTTTGTAGTTGCGGATGCTTGCAATAGGGGTTAATCATAAGTGGGATGCTTGTCCAAGTAAGGACAGAACCCAAGCACCGGTCCACCCACATATCAAATTATCAAAGTACCGAACGCGAACCATATGAACGTGACGAAAACTAGCTTGACGATAATTCCCATGTGTCCTCGGGAGCGCTTTTCTCTATATAAGAGTTTGTCCAGGCTTGTCCTTTGCTACAAAAATGATTGGGCCATCTTGCTGCACTTTATTTACACTTGTTACTTGTTACCCGTTACAAATTACCTTATCACAAAACTATCTGTTACCGATAATTTCAGTGCTTGCAGAGAATACCTTGCTGAAACCGCTTATCATTTCCTTCTGCTCCTCGTTGGGTTCGCCACTCTTACTTACCGAAAGGACTACGATAGATCCCCTATACTTGTGGGTCATCAAGACTCTTTTCTGGCGCCGTTGCTGGGGAGTGAAGCGCCTTTGGTAGGTGGAATTTGGTAAGGAAAAATTTATATAGTGTGCTGAAATTTACTGTCACATGTTACTATGGAAAGTAATCCTTTGAGGGGCTTGTTCGGGGTATCTTCACCCCGACCAGTAGAGCAAATAGTCGCTCCTCAACCTACTGAACCTACTGAAAATGTTTACTTTGAAGTTCCTTCGGGTATGATAGAGAAACTGCTAGCTAATCCTTTTGCACGAGATGGAACATTGCATCCCGATTTACACTTAATCTATGTGGATGAAGTTTGTGGATTATTTAAGCTTGCAGGTATGCTCGATGATGTTATCAAGAAGAAGGTCTTCCCTTTATCTTTGAAGGGAGATGCATTGACATGGTATAGGCTATGTGATGATATGGGATCATGGAACTACAAACGATTGAAATTGGAATTTCATCAGAAGTTTTATCCTATGCATCTTGTTCATCGTGATCGTAATTATATATATAATTTTTGGCCTCGCGAAGGAGAAAGCATTGCTCAAGCTTGGGGGAGGCTTAAGTCAATGTTATATTCATGCCCCGATCATGAGCTCTCAAGAGAAATGATTATTAAGAATTTTTATGCTCAGCTTTCTCGTAATAATCAATCCATGCTCGATACTTCTTGTACTGGTTCCTTTATGATGAAGACTATTGAATTCAAATGGGATTTATTGGAAAGAATTAAACGCAACTCTGAAGATTGGGACCTCGACGAAGGTAAAGAGTCAGGTATAACACCTAAGTTCGGTTGTGTTAAATCTTTTATGGATACCGATGTTTTCCATGAATTTAGCACTAAATATGGACTTGACTCTGAGATAGTAGCTTCTTTTTGTGAATCCTTTGCAACTCATGTTGATCTCCCTAAGGAGAAGTGGTTTAAATATAATCCTCCCGTTGAAGTAAAAGTAGTTGCACCTATTAAAGTTGAAGAAAAGATTATCACTTATAATGATCCTATTGTTCCTACTGCTTATGTCGAGAAACCACCTTTCCCTGTTAGAATAAAGGATCATGCTAAAGTTTCAACTGTAGTCAACAAAAGTAATATAGGACACACAAACCCCCTGAGAAAGTTAAAGTTGAACCTAATATTGCTATGGTTAAAGATCTCTTGGCTGATAATATTGAAGGGCATGTTATTTATTTCTGTGAGGAAACTGCTAGAATTGCTAAGCCTGGTGCTAAAGATAGACATAGAGCTGTTATAGGCATGCATGTTATTTCTGTTAAAATAGGAGATCATTGTTATCATGGCTAATGTGATATGAGTGCTAGTGCTAGTGTAATACCTCATTCCTTATACAAAGAAATTATGTATGATATTGCACCTGCTGAGATAGAAGAAATTGATGTTACCATTAAGCTTGCCAATAGAGATACTATCTCACCGATAGGGATCGTTAGAGATGTTGAAGTCTTGTGTGGGAAAGTTAAATATCCAGCTGATTTTCTTGTTCTTGGTTCCCCACAAGATAGCTTCTGTCCCATTATATTTGGTAGACCCTTCTTGAATACTGTCAATGCTAGGATAGACTGCGAAAAGGATGTTGTTACTATTGGTTTGGGTGATATGTCTCATGAGTTTAATTTTTCTAAATTTCATAGACAACCCCGTGATGAGGAATTGCCTAGTAAAGATGAAATTATTGGTCTTGCTTCTATTGCTGTGCCTCCTAATGATCCTTTAGAACAATATTTGCTTGACCATGAAAATGATATGTTTATGAATGAAAGAAGGGAAATAGATGAAGTATTCTTTAAACAGGGACCTATTCTGAAACACAACTTGCCTGTTGAAATCCTAGGGGATCCTCCTCTCCACCCAAGGGTGATCCCGTGTTTGAGCTTAAACCACTACCTGATATTCTTAAATATGCTTATCTTGATGAAAAGAAGATATATCCTGTTATTATTAGTGCTAACCTTTCAGAGAAGGAGGAAGAGAAATTATTGAAAACTCTGAAGAAGCACCGCGCTGCTATTGGATATACTCTTGATGATCTTAAGGGCATTAGTACCACTCTATGTCAACACAAAATAAATTTGGAGAAAGACTCCAAACCAGTTATTGATCACCAACGGCGGCTGAATCCTAAGATGAAAGAAGTGGTAAGAAAGGAAATATTAAAGCTCGTTGAGGCAGGTATAATTTATCCCGTTGCTGACAGTCAGTGGGTAAGTCCTGTCCATTGTGTCCCTAAGAAGGGAGGCATTACTGTCGTTCCTAATGATAAAGATGAATTGATTCTGCAAAGAATTATTACAGGTTATAGGATGGTAATTGATTTCCGTAAATTAAATAAAGCTACTAAAAGGGATCATTACCCCTTGCCATTCATTGATCAAATGCTAGAAAGATTATCCAAACATACACATTTTTGCTTTCCAGATGGTTACTCTGGTTTCTCTCAAATACCTGTGTCAGCTGATGATCAAGAAAAGACCACTTTTACTTGCCCTTTCGGTACCTTTGCTTATAGACGTATGCCTTTTGGTTTATATAATGCACCTTCTACCTTTCAAAGACGCATGATGGCTATATTCTCTGACTTTTGTGAAAATATTTGTGAGGTTTTCATGGATGATTTCTTCGTTTATGGATCCTCCTTTGATGATTGCTTGAGCAACCTTGATCGAGTTTTGCAGAGATGTGAAGAAACTAATCTTGTCTTGAATTGGGAGAAAATGCCACTTTATGGTTAATGAAGGCGTTGTCTTGGGACATAAAATTTCTGAAAGAGGTATTGAAGTTGATAAAGCTAAAGTTGATGCTATTGAAAAGATGCCGTGTCCCAAGAACATCAAAGGTATAAGAAGTTTCCTTGGCCATGCCGGTTTTTATAGGAGGTTCATTAAGGACTTCTCAAAAATTTCTCGGCCTCTGACTAATCTATTACAAAAAGATATACCTTTTGTCTTTGATGATGATTGTGTAGAAGCATTTGAAATACTTAAGAAAGCATTAATCTCTGCACCTATTGTTCGGCCACCTGATTGGAATTTACCCTTTGAAATTATGTGTGATGCTAGCAATTATGCTGTAGGTGCTGTTCTAGGACAAAGAGTTGATAAGAAATTGAATGCTATTCAATATGCTAGTAAAACTCTAGACAATGCCCAGAGAAATTATGTGATACGTCTCCAACGTATCTATAATTTTTGATTGTTCCATGCTATTACATTACCTGTTTTGGATGTTTATGGGCTTTACTTTACACTTTTATATCATTTTTGGGACTAACCTACTAACCGGAGGCCCAGCCCAAATTGTTGTTTTCTTGCCTATTTCAGTGTTTCGAAGAAAAGGAATATCAAATGGAGTCCAAACGGAATGAAACCTTCGGGAGAGTTATTTTTGGAACGGAAGGAATCCAGGAGACTTGGAGTGTACGTCAGGGAAGCAACGGGGTGGCCACGAGGCAGGGAGGTGCGCCTGTCCCCTGGGCGCGCCCCCACCCACGTGGGCCCCTCGTGGCTCCCCTGACCGACTTCTGTCGCCTATATATATCCATATACCCTAAAAACATCGGGAAACAGAATAGATCAGGAGTTCCTCTGCCGCAAGCCTCTGTAGCCACCAAAAACCAATCGAGACCCTTTCCGGCACCCTGCCGGAGGGGGGATCCCTCACCGGTGGCCATCTTCATCATCCCGGCGCTCTCCATGACGAGGAGGGAGTAGTTCACCCTCGGGGCTGAGGGTATGTACCAGTAGCTATGTGTTTGATCTCTCTCTCTCTCTCTCGTGAGGTGGTACGATCTTGATGTATCGCGAGCTTTGCTATTATAGTTGGATCTTATGATGTTTCTCCCCCTCTCCCCTCTTGTAATGGATTGAGTTTTCCCTTTGAAGTTATCTTATCGGATTGAGTCTTTAAGGATTTGAGAACACTTGATGTATGTCTTGCATGTGCTCATCTGTGGTGACAATGGGATATTCACATGATCCACTTGATGTATGTTTTGGTGATCAACTTGCGGGTTCCGTAACATTGTGAACTTATGCATAGGGGTTGGCACACGTTTTCGTATTGACTCTCCGGTAGAAACTTTGGGGCACTCTTTGAAGTTCTTTGTGTTGGTTGAATAGATGAATCTGAGATTGTGTGATGCATATCGTATAATCATACCCACGTATACTTGAGGTGACATTGGAGTATCTAGGTGACATTAGGGTTTTGGTTGATTTGTGTCTTAAGGTGTTATTCTAGTACAAACTCTATGATAGATTGAACGAAAAGAATAGCTTCATGTTATTTTACTACGGACTCTTGAATAGATCGATCAGAAAGAATAACTTTGAGGTGGTTTCGTACCTTACCATAATCTCTCCGTTTGCTCTTTTCTGGTGCCGTTGCCGGGGAGGTCAGTGCTTGAAGGTATATCTTTAGATCTTGCAATCGAATCTTTTAGTTTCTTGTTTTATCACTAGTTTAGCCTATAAAAGAAAACTACAAAAAAATGGAATTAAGGGTCCCTCATATGCTTCATCTTTTTAATGTCTTTTGTGAAAATGATGGGAAGGAAGATTGTGCTCAAGTACTAGAAGAAGAATTACATAGAATGCTTGGCATAAAATATGTGAATGATGAGCATGATTGCAATGTTGTTAGTATGAATTCTTTGAATACCCATGATGCTAACGATATGCAAAGCCACAAGCTTGGGAAAGCTATGTTTGATGAAGTTGATATTTTTTGTCCCCCAAGCTTTGATGAGCAAATTTATTATGATGAAAGCATGCCTCCTATTTATGATGATTATTGTGATGACACGTATGCTATAAAGAATAAAGATAACCATGAAACTTGTCATCATGATTTTAATTTTCAATTGGATTATGCTTCACATGATAGTTATTTTGTTGAGTTTGCTCCCACTACTATTGATGAGAATAAATTTGCTTATGTGGAGAGTAGTAAAATTTCTATGCTTGTAGATCATCAAAAGAATGCTTTATATGCTGGATATATTGTTGAATTTATTCATGATGCTACAAGAATTTGATTTACATATTATTGATAGAAAGGGAGCTGAGAACCCCGTTGCAGACAACTTGTCTAGGTTAGAGAATGTTCTTGATGACCCACTACCTATTGATGATAGCTTTCCTGATGAACAATTAGCTGTCATAAATGCTTCTCGTACTGCTCCATGGTATGCTGATTATGCTAATTACATTGTTGCCAAATTTATACCACCTAGTTTCACATACTAGCAAAAGAATATATTTTTTATGATTTAAGACATTACTTCTGGGATGACCCACATCTTTATAAAGAAGGAGTAGATGGTGTTATTAGGCGTTGTATAACTGAGCATGAACAAGAACAGATCCTACGCAAGTGTCACTCTGAGGCTTATGGAGGGCACCACGCTGGAGATAGAACTGCACATAAGGTATTGCAATCCGGTTTTTATTGGCCTACTCTCTTCAAGGATGCTCGTAAGTTTGTCTTATCTTGTGATGAATGTCAAAGAATTGGTAATATTAGTAGACGTCAGGAAATGCCTATGAATTACTCACTTGTTATTGAACCATTTGATGTTTGGGGCTTCGATTATATGGGACCTTTTCCTTCCTCTAATGGGTATACACATATTTTAATTGCTGTTGATTACGTTACTAAGTGGGTAGAAGCTATTCCAACTAGTAGTGCTGATCATAACACCTCTATTTAGATGCTTAAAGAAATTATTTTTCCGAGGTTTGGAGTCCCTAGATATTTAATGACTGATGGTGGTTCACATTTTATTCATGGTGCTTTTCGTAAAATGCTTGCCAAGTATGATGTTAATCATAGAATTGCATCCCCTTATCACCCACAGTCTAGCGGTCAAGTGGAATTGAGTAATAGAGAGCTCAAATTAATTTTGCAAAAGACTGTTAATAGATCTAGAAAGAATTGGTCCAAGAAACTTGATGATGCATTATGGGCCTATAGAACTGCATATAAAAATCCTATGGGTATGTCTCCGTACAAAATGGTTTATGGAAAAGCATGTCACTTACCTCTCGAACTAGAACATAAGGCATATTGGGCCATTAAAGAGCTCAATTATGATTTCAAACTTGCCGGTGAGAAGAGGTTATTTGACATTAGCTCACTTGATGAATGGAGAACCCAAGCCTATGAGAATGCCAAATTGTTTAAAGAAAAAGTTAAAAGATGGCATGACAAAAGGATACAAAAGCGTGAGTTTAATGTAGGTGATTATGTGTTGCTATACAACTCTCTTTTAAGATTTTTTGCAGGAAAACTTCTCTCTAAATGGGAAGGCCCTTACGTTATCGAGGAGGTCTATCATTCCGGTGCCATAAAAATCAACAACTTCGAAGGCACAAATCCGAAGGTGGTGAACGGTCAAAGAATCAAACATTATATCTCAGGTAATCCTATAAAAGTTGAAACTAATGTTATTGAAACCGTAACCCCGGAGGAATACATAAGAGACACTTTCCAGAATGTTTCAGACTCCGAAAAGGAATAGGTACGTGGTACGGTAAGTAAACCGACTCCAAAACAGTTCTAATGGCAATTTTTCTCCGTTTTGGAATATTTAAGAAAATAGGAAAATAAGAAGCAGTCCGGGAAGGACACGAGGCTTCCACGAGGGTGGGAGGCGCGCCCTACCCCCCTGGGCGCGCCCCTGCCTCATGGGCACCTTGTGCGCCCTCCGGACTCCGTTTTCTTGCACGATACTTCTTTTGGTCGGTAAAAATTCATTATATAATCTCCCGAAGGTTTTGACCACCGTACCACGCAAATATCCTCTGTTTTTGTTTCGAGTTGTTTCTGTAGCAGATTTGGAGCAAGATGTCATCTCAGGATTCCGACGAAGAGAGCTATGTCTCACACCTCATTGCTGACCCAAAGACCTATGGGGATCTATCTCCTTGTGGTCGAACTACGGATGAGGAGTAGGATGCTCATTTGATGAGGATCAATGATTCAAGTTCGGAGGAGGAGGATGTCCCTCTACCTCAACCCGGGGATATGCACGTGAAGTTCAAGAAATCTAGCCTCCCTAAGAGGGCTAAACTATCTAACAACCGATCTATTCCTTCACGTTTTCGGCAGAAAAGCAAAGGAGATTTATGTGACAAAATCTTGAAGCTGGAATCGGAGGTCGATGATTTAAAAGAGGAAATTGCTCTTCTCAATTACAGTATGAAGAAGCTAAAGGCACAACTGTTATCATCAACAACTCCATCATCACCTCCTCTAAAAAAGGAAAACTAAGTATCTGGTATGGGCACTCCCCTTGGCAACGGCCAAGCTTGGGGGAGGTGCCCCGGTATCGTATCACCCTCACACTCCTATCTTTACCGTTTTTCTTAGTTTGATCCTTTTGGTAATATCTTGATCCAGTAGAATAAAGTTTTAGTATGATTTAGTTTTGAGTTTTACCTTCTATGTAATCGAGTCTGTGAGCTATATGTAATAAAGATTAGTGTTGAGTCAAGGGCTTGATTATCTTTCTATGATCTTGATTGAAAAAAAGAAAAAAGAAAGAATAAAAAGAAACAAAGAGATCATATCGATCTTATGGAGAGTAATGGCTTCACATATAAAGAGTATGATGATTAAAAGTTGTTGAGAGTTGACAAGCATAGTTTTGGTCATCGTTGCAATTAATAGGAAGTAATAAAGAAAGAGAGATTCTCACATATAAATATACTATCTAGGACATCTTTTATGATTGTGAGCACTCATTAAAATATGACATGCTAAAGAGTTGATGTTGGACAAGGAAGACAACGTAATGGGTTATGTTTTCTTACATCTGAAATAAAGTATATTGTCATGGATCATCCAACATGTTGAGCTTGCCTTTCTCCCTCATGCTAGCCAAATTCTTTGCACCAAGTAGAGATACTACTTGTGCTTCCAAATACCCTTAAACCCAGTTTTGCCATGAGAGTCCACCATATCTACCTATGGATTGAGTAAGATCCTTCAAGTAAGTTGTCATCGGTGCAAGCAATAAAAATTGCTCTCTAAATATGTATGATTTATTAGGGTGGAGAAAATAAGCTTTATGCGATCTTGTGATGTGGAAGAAATAAAAGCGACAGACTGCATAATAAAGGTCCATATCACAAGTGGCAATATAAAGTGAAGTTCTTTTGCATTAAGATTTCGTGCATCCAACCATGAAAGCGCATGACAACCTTTGCTTCCCTCTGCGAAGGGCCTATCTTTTACTTTTATCTTCTACCCTTATGCAAAGAGTCATGGTGATCTTCACCTTTCCTTTTTACATTTTATCCTTTGGCAAGCACATTGTGTTGGAAAGATCCTGATATATATATATCCAATTGGATGTAAGTTGGCATGAACTATTATTGTTGACGTTACCCTTGAGGTAAAAGGTTGGGAGGCGAAACTATAAGCCCCTATCTTTCTCTGTGTCCGATTAAAACTCCATAACCACAAGTATTGCGTGAGTGTTAGCAATTGTGAAAGACTAAATGATAGTTGAGTATGTGGACTTGCTGAAAAGCTCTTATATTGACTCTTTCTGATGTTATGATAAATTGCAATTGCCTCAATGACTGAGATTATAGTTTGTTAGTTCTCAATGAAGTTTCTGATTCATACTTGACATGGTGAATAGATTATTACTTGAGCATAAGAAATCATATGACAAAATATATATATATATATATGTTGCTGTTATAAGAATGATCATGATGCCCTCATGTCCGTATTTTATTTTATCGACACCTCTATCTCTAAACATGTGGACATATTTATCGTTATCGGCTTCCGCTTGAGGACAAGCGAGGTCTAAGCTTGGGGGAGTTGATACGTCCATTTTGCATCATGCTTTTATATCGATATTTATTGCATTATGGGATGTTATTACACATTATGTCACAATACTTATGCCTATTCTCTCTTATTTTTACAAGGTTTACATGAAGAGGGAGAATGCCAGCAGCTTGAATTCTAGGCTGGAAAAGGAGCAAATATTAGAGACCTATTCTGCACAACTCCAAAAGTCCTGAAACTCCACGGAAGTCATTTTTTGAAATAATAAAAAATACTGAGCGAAGAAAATACCAGAGGGGGCCCACACCCTGGCCACGAGGGTGGGGGCGTGCCCTACCCCCCTGGGCGCGCCCCCTGCCTCGTGGGCCCCCTGGCAGGCCTCCGATGCCCATCTTCTGCTATATGAGGTCTTTTACCCTGGGAAAAATCATAAGCAAGCTTTCGGGAAGAAACTCCGCCGCCACGAGGCGGAACCTTGGCGGAACCAATCTAGGGTTCCGGTAGAGCTGTTCTGCCGGGGAAACTTCCCTCTAGGAGGGGAAAATCATCGCCATCGTCATCACCAACGATCCTCTCATCGGGAGGGGGTCAATCTTCATCAACATCTTCACCAGCACCATCTCCTCTAAAACCCTAGTTCATCTCTTGTATCCAATCTTTGTCCCAAAGCCTCAGATTGGTACCTGTGGGTTGCTAGTAGTGTTGATTACTCCTTGTAGTTGATGCTAGTTGGTTTATTTGGTGGAAGATCATATGTTCAGATCCTATATGCATATTAATACCCCTCTGATTATGAACATGAATATGATTTGTGAGTAGTTACGTTTGTTCCTGAGGACATGGGAGAAGTCTTTCCTGAGAACATGAATAGTAGTCATGTGAATTTGGTATTTGTTCAATATTTTGATGAGATGTATGTTGTCTTTCCTCTAGTGGTGTTATGTGAACGTCGACTAAATGACACTTCACCATTGTTTGGGCCTAGAGGAAGGCATTGGAAAGTAATAAGTAGATGATGGGTTGCTAGAGTGACAGAAGCTTAAACCCTAGTTTATGCGTTGCTTCGTAAGGGGCTGATTTGGATCCATATGTTTCATGCTATGGTTAGGTTTACCTTAATACTTCTTTTGTAGTTGCGCATGCTTCAATAGGGGTTAATCATAAGTGGGATGCTTGTCCAAGTAAGGACATCACCCAAGCACCGGTCCACCCACATATCGTATGAACGTGAAGAAAACTAGCTTGACGATAATTCCCATGTGTCCTCGGGAGCGCTTTTCTCTATATAAGAGTTTGTCCAGGCTTGTCCTTTGCTACAAAAAG
The DNA here is from genome assembly GCF_018294505.1 of Triticum aestivum. Classification (NCBI taxonomy): domain Eukaryota; kingdom Viridiplantae; phylum Streptophyta; class Magnoliopsida; order Poales; family Poaceae; genus Triticum; species Triticum aestivum. The sequence goes on along the minus strand of NC_057808.1, from coordinate 4,044,105 downwards.
GATTGGGCCATCTTGCTGCACTTTATTTACACTTGTTACTTGTTACCCATTACAAATTACCTTATCACAAAACTACCTGTTACCGATAATTTCAGTGCTCTTAGAGAATACCTTGCTGAAAACCGCTTATCATTTCCTTTTGCTCCTCGGTGGGTTCGACACTCTTACTTATCGAAAGGACTACGATAGATCCCCTATACTTGTGGGTCATCATGGCCCAACAGGAAGCCTACTCTTACAGTCGTGAGAGGATTCACTCAACCCCTCGTCCAAGCAGGAGTTATAGCAGGCATATCGAGGAGCCGGCTGTGTCGAGCAGTGGGCGGTACCGCAATCTGCCCCGTGGGGATAACCCGGTTGGCAGTGGGGCTAATACTCAGAATGTGGTGGATCAGGGTAGAGCACATCGAGAGGCTGAGCTGGCGGCTCAGTACGCGGCTCGTCAACATTCTCCGGTTCGCCCGACAACTTCGGTGGAGACAGGTGTAACTTTCAGGACTTTGGGCATGCCATGTTTAGTGCCGGCTCTGTGTAATGAGCGTCTGCCCAAGGATTTCAAGGGTCCTCGCAAGGTACCTAACTATATAGCTGACTTACCCCCTGAAGCATGGGTCGAGAGTTATGAGATGGCCATGGAACTTCTGCATGTTAGCGATGTTGCGTGTGCTAAGTACTTCACCATGATGTTGGATGGAACGACTCGTACCTGGTTGAAGGGGCTGCCTGCCAATTCCATTGGGTCATGGGCCGAGTTAAAAGCCCGTTTTATTCAGAAGTTTAAAGACACATGCAAGCAACCTATGTCAATTGTGGATTTGGACGCCTATGTCCAAAAACAAGGCGGATCAACAACCCATTGGGTGCGTCGGGTCTCAACTGTTCTGCATTCATCAGACCACATCAATGCCAGCTCAGCAGTCTTGATGTTGGAGAAGAATTGTCGTTTCCTACCCCTCAAACAGAAATTAGGGCGGCTCAAGTGCCACTGCAGTAACATGGGGGAGCTTATGGCGGCTCCGGTTAAGTATGCTGACTCTGATGGTACCAAGGACCCCGAGTCTGACGATGAAAAGCCGGGAAAGGGAAAGAAGAGTAACAGCACCAGAGGGCAGCAGCATAACCCGGCGAATCAGGGAGGCAATGGTAAGCGCAAAGCTGATAATAGTTTGGACTTTGTGGCTAAGACCAATGCGCAGAATAATGGTCAGCGCCGGAAGGGTAAGCCGCCCCCACGGGTTGGGGGGCCAGGTTTCAATCTTGAGCAGCTGCTGAATCAACCCTGCCCGAGGCATGGTACACGGGAAAGACCGTCTGGTCACCTTCGGAAGGATTGCTTCATTATGAAGGAGTACAGAAATTCTAATCTTTTTCAAGACAATCATGGGCCAGGTGGCGGCTCAGGATCCGGCTCTCATGGTCCGGGTTACGGTGGTGGCGGTTCTAATTCCAATTTTCAAGGCAATCAAGGAAACCAGACCAGTCAGGGTGGTTATCATCAATAGTCAGGTCAGGGGAATCAACAACAGCAGTCGGGGTATCAGAGTAACCCGAAGCAGTTGAATAGCGGGCAGTACCATGTTTTCACCACAAGTTTATGCAAGCGGGATCAGAAGCTCCATAAAAGGGCGGTGAACGCCGTTGAGCCAGCGGTTCCCTGTTACTTGCGCTGGTCTGAGCAGCCCATTGTGTGGAGTCAGGAAGATCACCCGCCCCGGGTTGATAATCTGGGTCATTTGGCTTTGGTAGTGGCGCCTCAGGTCGGAGTATATAAGTTCACTAAGGTACTCATGGACGGAGGTAGCAACATCAATATCCTTTATTATGAAACTTTCCGTTGCATGGGGTTGACTGATAAGAATCTTAAGCCGTCGAACACTGTTTTTCACGGCGTGGTGCCTGGTAAGTCGGCATACCCAGTTGGTAAGATAGCTCTGGAAGTTGCTTTTGGAGATGATCATGACTCCAGGTCAGATACATTGACCTTTGAAGTGGTGAAAATCAAGAGCCTTTATCATGCTCTGTTTGGACGGCCGGCTTATGCTAAGTTCATGGCGAGGCCTTGTTATGTTTATCTGCAGCTCAAGATGCCGAGTTACAAGGGAATCATCAAGGTGCACGGCAATCGGAAGATAGCTTTGGAGTGCGAAGAAGGTGACGCTGCTTATGCTGAGTCTGTCTGTGCAATAGAGGAATTGAAGTTTTATAAGGACAATGTTGACCCGGCAGATATGACATCTTTGAAAAAGCCAACTACGGAGCATGACCCGGTCTTGAAGTTTAAGTCGGCAGATGATACCAAGATGGTTGATTTCGTTCCTGGCGATTCATCCAAGCAGTTCAGCATCAGTGCTAATCTGGATCCAAAATAGGAAAGCACGCTCATCGAGTTCATCCGTGAGAACCGGGACATCTTTGCATGGAAACCTTCTGACATGCCAGGTGTACCGAGGGAACTCGCTGAGCACACTCTTAATGATGATCCCAAGTTTAAGCCGGTCAAGCAGTTTCTTCGTTGTTTTAATGAAGAGTGGCGTAAGGCCATTGGTGAAGAGGTAGCCCTGCTCTTGGCGGCTGGGTTTATTGTTGAAGTTTTTCATCCTGAGTGGTTGGCTAACCCAGTGCTGGTGCTTAAGAAGAACGGCACTTGGCGTATGTGTGTGGATTACATGGATTTAAACAAGGCTTGTCCGGCTGATCCTTTTGCTCTCCCTCGTGTTGATCATATTATTGATGCTACGGCGGGTTGTGAGCATTTGAGTTTTTTGGATGCTTATTCTGGTTATCATCAGATCAAGATGGTAGTTAAGGACCAGGAGAATACAGCTTTTATCACTCCCTTTGGAGTCTTCTGCTATGTGTCTATGCCTTTTGGGCTCAAGAGTGCCCAGGCGACTTACCAGCGATGTGTGCAGAATTGTCTTCATAATCTGATTGGGCGCAATGTTCATGCTTATGTGGATGATATTGTGGTGAAATCCAGAAAGAAGGAGACCTTGATAGATGATTTAAAGGAGACCTTTGATAATCTCCATGTCTACAAGATGATGCTTAACCCAACCAAATGCGTTTTTGGTGTGCCAGCAGGCAAGCTCTTGGGTTTTCTGGTTTCCAACAGAGGCATTGAAGCTAACCCAGAGAAGATCAAGGCCATTACTTCCTTGTCTAAGCTAGCGTGTGTCAATGATGTTCAGCGTTTGGCGGGTCGTACTGTGGCCTTAAGCCGGTTCATAAGCCGGTTGGGGGAGAAGGCATCCCTTTGTATCAGATGATGAAAAAGACAGATAATTTTGTCTGGAGTGATGCCGCTAATGCAGCATTTGAGGACTTGAAGAAACAGCTGGCTGAGCCGCCCGTTCTTGCTGCACCTATTGATAAAGAGCCGTTATTGTTGTATGTGGCTGCTAATGGCCGGGCTGTCAGCGTAGCCATTGTGGTGGAACGGAAGGAGGCACGCAAGGAATTTCCGGTTCAAAGGCCGGTTTACTACATTAGTGAGGTGCTTATCGAGTCCAAGCAGCGGTATCCGCACTGGCAGAAGCTTGTATATGGGGTGTTCATGGCCAGCCGGAATCTTAAGCAATATTTTTTGGGTCATCCCATCACTGTGGTTAGTTCTGCTCCCTTAGGGGATATTATTCAAAACAGAGAAGCCACAGGTCGGATAGCCAAGTGGGCCATTGAGCTTGGACCTCATGGTTTGAAGTATATGCCTCGCACGGCCATCAAGTCTCAAGCACTGGTGGATTTCAGCAATGACTGGACAGAGCTGCAGATGCCTGAAGAAAAGCCAGATAACACGTATTGGACTATTCACTTTGATGGGTCTAGGCAATTGGAGGGCTCGGGGCTGAGTTGTGCTAGCTTCCCCTCGAGGTGATAAATTTTGTTATGTTCTCCGATTGATGTTCCCTTGCACTAACAATGCAGCTGAATATGAGGCCTTATTCCACGGTCTTCGGATGGCTAAGGAGATGAACTTAAGCCGGGTGAGGTGCTTCGGCGACTCGGATTTGGTAGCTCAACAAGTTTCTGGTACTTGGGATTCTAAGGATCCACTCATGGCGGCTTATCGTCGAGAGGTTGATGCTATTGCGGGTCACTTCAAGGGTTATCAGGTTGAGCATATTGATCGAAGGAAAAATGAGGCGGCTGATGCCTTAAGCCGGCTCGGCTCTCAGCGTAAGCCGGTGCCGCCTAACATTTTCTTAGATATTCTGTATAACCCCTCAGTCAAGTTGCCTACAGAGGAAGATCTTGCTATTCCTGACCCAGAAGCACAATTGGTGGCGGTTTCATGCTATTCCTGATTGGACAGTCCCTTATTTGGCTTATATGACCCGGGGCGAGTTACCTGAGGATGAAACCTTAGCCAGGCAGATAACCCGGAGGTCTAAGTCGATGACAATTGTCAATGGAGAGCTACACCATTGCAGTGTTACAGGGGCTTTTCAACATTGTGTTTCTCCAGAAGAGGGCCATGAGATTCTTCGCGAGATTCATGAAGGAGATTGTGGTCATCATGCCGGCTCCAAGTCTCTTGTGGCTAAAGCTTTCCGTCATGGATTTTATTGGCTGACGGCTCATGCTGATGTAGAGGATCTGGTCAGTAAATGCAATGGTTGTCAGAAGTTTTCACGGCGGGCTCATGTGCCGGCTCAGGAATTGAGGATGATTCCAATTTCTTGGCTGTTTGCGGTGTGGGGGCTTGATATGATTGGACCTTTCAAAAGGTCCAAAGATAAGAAGACCCACCTTTTGGTGGCGGTTGACAAATTCACAAAGTGGGTTGAAGCAGAGCCGGTCAGTAAGTGTGACGCGGCAACAGCGGTTCAGTTCATCAAAAAGGTGATTTTCTATTTTGGTTTTCCTCACAGCATTATAACTGATAATGGCACTAATCTATCCAAAGGTGCTATGAAAGAGTTTTGTCAACATGAGCATATACGACTTGATGTATCATCAGTGGCTCACCCCCAGTCCAATGGTCAAGCCGAGAGAGCCAATCAAGAAATTTTGAGAGGCATCAAGCCCCGTCTTATGGTTCCTTTGCAGAGGACGCCGGGTTGCTGGGTGGAGGAGTTACCTTCCGTGTTATGGAGCATTAATACCACCCCAACAGATCTACGGGTTACATGCCTTTCTTCATGGTTTACGGAGCGGAGGCGGTTCTCCCTAGTGACATCCGTCACGACTCACCTCGTGTGGCGGCTTATGTGGAAGCTGACAATGAAAAAGTGTAGGAGATATGCCCTAGAGGCAATAATAAATGATATTATTTATCTTCGAGTTCATAATTATGTTTATGTTCCATGCTATAACTGCAATGATTCTCGAGTCTGCAATATCCACGAGGCTCGGAGGAAGACTCAAATGCACGTGTGGAATAATAAATGGTAAGAAGTATTCCTAGTCTGGCCTCTAAGACTAGCTCAAGTGTTGCATGATGATTCTGTTTTCCTGGTCATGGGCATGTCTATGCCAGCAACTTTGAGGGCACAATGTTAAGAGAACATTTGTGTTGAATCGACCCGGATTGATGTTATGCTATGAGATTCATTCGTCACAAGTTTATTGGTACATAACACAGAGATGGTTAACGTTCACATGATTCCTTAGACCATGAGAGTATCGAATTTCTTCATGCTTGCTTCATGAACTTTGGGGTTTGTTAAACGTCATCCGTAAATGGGTGGCTATTACGGCGGCTTACGGGTTCATGGAAAAGTGTGTCAAGTAACTTGATAGCTCAAGATTGGGATTTGCTCCTCCGACGATGGAGAGATATCTCTGGGCCCTCTCGATGTTACGGTATCCATCATCGTCTGGCCAGACACTTTGTGATTTGATCACGGGGATGCCGGAACACGATAACGAGAAAAGAGAACAATACCGGTAACGAGGTAACTAGCATAGTGGACAAGTTGTTGATCCACGGGAATGCCAACATGTCTCACCTCGGGTATTTGTAACATATCGCGAAGCAACAGGAATAGCACACGGCAACTGGAGGTTCACTCGAATATTTATTCGTGTGGGTATAGGGGTCAATATGGGTGTCCACGGCTCCGATGTTGATCATTGATCGGAAGGGGTTCCGGGTCATGTCTATACTTCACCGAACCTATAGGGTCACACGCTTAAGGGTCATCTATCTGCTGAATACTAGACAGGGAGTCTGAGAGAAAATCACCGAAAAAGTTTCGGACACCGAAAAGTTTCGGACAGCGGAATCGTACCGCAGAGAGAGGTCATCGGATAAGTTTCGATGATACCGAAAAGTTGTTTCGGGATACACCATTAAGTCAAATTGGTTTCGGCACATGCCTGATAATTCTTGGAGGATGCCAGAATCATTCTGGAAGCTTTTTGGAATTTTCTGAGATAAAAACCGGAAATGTTCCGGAGCTGCCGGAGCCACTTCAGATGCGTTTCGCAGATGAAAATCACTAAAACCGGAATTGTTTCGGAACGCGTTGAAAATCATTTTAGTGGGTACTGGAAATGTTCTTAGCCCACATAAATATTTTCAGTTCGATCAGACGCTGAAAAATGTCGTCGTGAATAGTGAAAATCAGCTTTATGGTTACTTTATGGAAAGCCACCTTTTGGGGCTTTGCTCCAAAAGATCTTGGGGATGACATGGATGGATAGGAGCCATTTTTTGGGCCCCTCATGGGGGTGTGGCCGGCCACATGGGGTATCCCCCCTTGGGGACCCTCTTGTTCCTTGGTTTCACTCCTAGGTCCTTGTGGAAGGACTTCATTCATGTGCATTTTGGGTTTTTTGTGAAACTACCCTACCCCCTTGGGATTTCCTATAAATAGAGGTGGAGGGGCAGCCCTCCACACTCATCCCTTGCTCTCATACACATGCCATGCATTATCTGGCTTCTTCTCTCCCTCCCACGAAAAGAGTTTCGTAGAGCCGTAAGGCTGTCTGGGTTCCGGCAGGAACTAGTTCTGGACGGCGAAGCCCTGCCGGATAGATGACACCGTATGTGTGCAACTCTGTAGAGAGATCGTAGTTTCGGTCTTAGTTCGTGAGTGCCTCCCGAAGGGCTGTCCCTGTGACCGTCCGAGTTTCGAAGGTCCTCCCGAAGGGCTATCCGAGTGACCGTTCGAGTTTCGAAGGTCCTCCCGAAGGGCTGTCCGCGACACCGTCCGGGGGGGCTGTTCGACCGCCTCCCGGAGGGCTGTCTGAGGAGCAGATGAGGGTATACATCCTCGCGGTTGGGAGGTTGTAAATCCTAGCTGCGGGGATCTGCACCGCCGATCGTCATCGACTCTACTTCCCGCTGCGCTACGAGTCGGTAACGAAAAAGATCAAACCATGTATGCAGTCTCCATAGTGGTCCTGGGCTGGTGCGTAGGTCGGAAATTTTTTGTTTTCTGTCGCGTTCCCTTTCAGTGGCATCAAGAGCCGTGCTATGCGTAGATGCAGGTTTCGATCTAGAATACATGGAGATGTATGGGTATTGCATAATATAATTAGGTAGTAGATGAGATCTATTGCTGAAAATTATTTATGCGGGTGACAGATGAAATCTGTTACTCGAGGTTCTTGTTGCTTCCCTAGAATTTGCGTTTGCTCAATCTCGAGACAGCATGGTGGAATTTGACAAAGTTCTGGCAATCCGTGATCCTGATTGATCATGGAAGTGCTATCAGTTCTTTGGGTTCTGCCGTAGTCAAAAGAAAGATGAAATTCGCAGATGAAAGGGCATTGCAGATATGATCTGCACGGGGGTCATGCGTATGACGAAGTTTAGTATGGGGCTCGAGATTTAATTATCCCGTGTTTCATACACCCCGAGATGTTAATCTAGCAACTTGAATAATCATACTTGATGATAAAACGTTGGTCGCTGCGGTTTAAGTCAAAACCTTAGAAGCCACGTAAAATAAATTTTGCATAAACCGATTAGAGGCGTCTAACTTGGTTTTGCAGGATGTGCATATGATGTGGTATAGCAGTGCTCATACTAATTCGATTATGTATGAGATGACTATATGATGTAATTTGATTAACATGACCTGCGTGTCATGATTCGGCATGATGGTTGGAGCCATATGATTGCACTTTAATGACCTGCGTGTCAACCTTGTTGTAATGCATTATTTTGTTAGCTATAGAGATAGCAATATTATCTGGTGCATCGACAAGGTGGTGGCAATCTTCGCGAAGGTGAACACCGACGCGAATGCCGAAGACGAAGAAATGAAAGACTTCTCCGTCAGAAAGGGCTATACCATATCATGCTATTATGAATTGCCTGAGATGTTTATCCCTTATGATGCACCCTTCTTGATTGCGCGGTAGTCGCTTTTATTAGGGTGATCTCTCACTTAAAATACCAAGTAGTTAGTGTTCTCCCAAGTGTAGCACCGTCACGGCACCTATCTTTTCGGGGTGCACCGTGTCACACGGGTACGAACGATTAGAGAAGTGTGAGGCGGGTGAGTTGAGACCTCGCAGCGAGATCACTTGGTTGTCTTGACGTTCAGGCATGACCGTCATGAGCTCGGAACACACGCATCGAAAGATGAACAAGAGTCACATAGAGATGTGATTGGCAAGTTGGCCTACCGGTTGAGATTTTTCGTCATCAGTGGTGTTACACCAATGGCGAACAATTGAAATGTGGGTCTTGTATCACTCACAATCAATTTTGAGAGATATTGATTTGAGTGGGAGCGCACTGTTGAATTCACATGTTTAATTCTTAGTGCAATTAATTATGAACATTGTCTAAGTGTTATATGCAAAATAGTTGTAGAATAATGGCTCGCGTTTCCACCTTCCCTGTTAAAATTGAATAGCTGTTAAATATCTGGTTAAAACTTTACGATTGGTATCGTAATATGAGGATTGTCCTCAAAAGTGCCGAGAAGGACTTTGTCCTATCGCATGCTTTCCGTATCCTCCCGCTAATGCTATGGATCATGTGACTCTCGTCCTTTGATCCAAAAGCTAGAATTCTGTTACGGTCAAGTGGAATATGTTTGCTTCCATGAAACCCAAACTTCGAAAGTTGGGATAGTTATATTATATGATATTCATGGAACTGAAAATTATTTTCAGATACAAACAAAGCAATGTTTGTTTGCAAGTATTAGTAAAAGTGTTTACTATGCATTTGACTGTTGGGAAAGCGATCCAGAAGAACGCCTGTCATATAATGAAAGGTGAATAAAACAACAACTTAAAGAGAAAGGAAGTGTCCAAAGGGTGTTAGTATGACTTACACGCCTAGGAAGTCCGGGGCTAATGCCACTCTTAAGTTGGGTGCTTCTTCTGAGAGTAGGAGAAATACTAAAAGTTAAACTGCTAGAAGTATAAAGGCAAAAGGAAAGAAGACTGGAATATCCAGCTCATGTATGAATGTCATACAAGTTTTTGATGTATAGAAGGCTGGTCAAAGATATAGTTCTTGCGAATTATGGTTAAACATGTTAATCACTAATTCTTGGGTATTGTGAGTTCATCACAAAAATGCCCGCTCGATTGCATTCTGTTGCAACTCGATGTAAGAACTACTATGGCCTGAAAGACTAGCTAGAAATGAGGTTAAGGTATACACAGGGAACATAGTAAATGTTACTATACCTTCCATCGGTGTATTGCCGTCTGTATTTATTTTCATAATTCATTTAGAGTTTTACAAACTCTATCCCATTGCATAAGGCATCTTGCAAGAAGGTTGTTCATAAGAGAACTTTTTATGTTCGATGTTATGAATAACACAAGGGCCATACTTTCATTATGAATGAGATGTATGTTATGAATATTGATAATAATACAATACCTCTGGGTTTACTTTCATAATTCATTTTAGAGTTTCATACACTCTAGCCCATTGCACAATGTTTGTTGCAAAAGAGTTGTTCATAAAAACAACAATTGTTGTTAAGTATTATGAATAACATAAGGGCCATACTTCCATCATCGATGGGACGTATGTTATGAATATTGAGGGTAATATGATACATCCATAACACTGACGCTAAATGTCGCAAGACTAAAAGAATACCACACAAGTGTGGCACTACATTTGGTCACATTGGAGAAACCCGCATGGAAAATTCCATTATGATGGATTTTGAAGTCTTTTTGATTTTGAATCATCTGACACTTGCAACTTTCCTCCGAAAAGTGAAGTGACTAAAATACCGTTCACAGGCCATAAGGAACGAACAACAAACTTATTAGTGATCATACATTTGATGTGTGTAGTCCGATAAGTGTTGTTAGTGGTGGATTTATTTATCTTCAGAAATGACTCAAGTAGATATATGGATATTTACTTGATGAGACGTAAGTCTGGATCTTTTGAAATCATTCGAAAGGTTCTCAAAAATGAAGTAGAAGTTATTGTAACAAGAAAATTATGTTTCTGCAATTTGATTGCACAAAGGAATATTTGAGTTACATGTTTAGCGAATGTCTGATGAGTTGTGAAAGGGGTTTCATAAACTTGCACCTCCCGGAACACCACTGCAAGTGGAAAGTCCGTGGAGATGTAATCAAACCATTTATGACATGGTAAGGTCAAAGATGACATAAATAAATTTGCCATTATCCCTTTTAAAGTGATGCTTTAGAGACTGCGGCTTTTACACTGAAAAGAGCTACATCGGGTCTGTTGAAATGAAGCCATGGTATGGTACGCCCAACCATGTTATATCTTTTCTTAACATTTGGAATATGGGGCTTGTGTAAAAGGTTACAAACCTATTCCAAATCAGACAAGTGCTACTTTGTAGGTTATACCAAAATGTTGGGTATTCCTCCCTCACTATACCGAGGCAAATAGTTTTGCCGCGAAACGGTGTGCTTTTAAAGAGAATGGTTCTTTCTAAAAGGTGAGTGGGAGAATAGTGCAACTCGACGAGATAAACAGTATCTTCATCAGATCAAAGGAAAGAGACCTTGGAAGAAATTCCAGAGTTTCCTACTGCGACTGATACAGAAGTCTCTACAATAAAATGTATGAACTTCGGTCGAACTTGCAGCTGAACCACGTAGGCAAGGCTCGTGCAAACCTCTCAGGTGCGCAAACGAGATATTGTTGTTAGACAACATTATACCTACGATACACAAGGAAGCGTTGATGGGCCCTGACTCCGGAATTGGCTAAATGCCAATACAACCCGAGTTAGTTTCCATATAAGTGATTCAAGATTAAAACCTTGATACACCTTTCGGAAGACTTAGAGTCTAACGAATATTTATGGAACTTAAAACTGATACGGATAAAATGTTTTATCCATAAAGCTCGACTTGTTGAAATAATACGATGAGGTTGTTTTCATCGTAGCGATGCTTAAAGTCGGTTCGGGTTGAACTAGCAATTAATACATATTTCAATCATGAGATATGAAACATGGATGATAAAAGGATTTCCATCTGATGGAAATGAAAGCTAGGACTTGTATATGATACAGTCCAAAGTAATTTGTCGATCCAGAGGATGCTAGTAGGTATGCAAACTTCAGAGTTCCAGCAATGGACAGAAGAGAGCAAAATGGAGTTGGAATCTTCGTGTTTTGATGAAATGGTCAAAGGGGTTTTGACTTCATCAATGGGTAACGAAGATGCTTGTAATTCAAGAAAGTAAGTGGGAGCGTAATAATATTTCTAAAAACCTTATGTGCTTGGCACATTGGTAATTGGAAATAAATTTCTTGACACAAATTAGGACTTCATTTGAAAATAGTTTTTCGATGAAGTGCTTAGGCTAAATAGCCTCAATATTAGGCATGATGATCTATGGAGATAGATTTACCTAATGGGGCTAAGCAATGAATACATATTGACAAGATGCTAAAACCTTTTAGCATTTAAAACGCCAAGGAGTGATTCTTGCCAAAGTCACATGGAAAGAGTTTTTGCAAGACTCGGTGTCCCAAAACACTGATGAGTAAAATACATGATGCAGATTCCACACACTTTTGTGTTTGGATTAATCATGTATTCCATGGTATGTAAAACAACCAGATATGTCCGATACTCCCAAGGTGTTGCGAGTATGGATACCAAAGTGATCAAATTACTGATCATGGGACAACAGTGAAAGATGTCACAGAGTACTAGAGTAAGTACTGATGACATGGTTTTCTCGCAAGCAGAGATCATGAAGAGTTCGTTGTAAAATGTTACATCGATAGAGTCTTCATCTTTTCTCCATGCGATTTTCGATTTAAATTAAGGGTTTTGTGTAACACACAATGTGGTGGCACAGTTAGTTGGAATTTGTTCAAACTAGTTACTGTGGCGAATTCTATAACAAGGGCTAAGTATGTTGACGCTTTAGAAGCGACAAAGAAGATGTTGAATCATATAGTTCATTCATGAACTTAGTATAGTTCCAAGATGGCTTTTGACAATGGGACACTACTGCAGGTAGTTGCTCCATAACTCAGTCTGAGGAATCCAGGTTCGACCTGTGATTCACATACATACAAAGCCAAGTCCACACAAAATATGAATTTTGTGAAAACGTGAAAACGCGAGGACATGCAAAGATACACACGGAACTGAAGTCGTCAGATCCGTTGGACATCAGGCTATACCACAAGCGAAGCATATTTACACCGGTGTGCCACAGGTGTGAAGTGCATTAGCATAAGCTAGATTATTGACTCTAGTGCAAGTGGGAGTCTGTAGGAGATATGCCCTAGAGGCAATAATAAATGATATTATTTATCTCCGAGTTCATAATTATGTTTATGTTCCATGCTATAACTGCAATGATTCTCGAGTCTGCAATATCCACGAGGCTCGGAGGAAGACTCAAATGCACGTGTGGAATAATAAACGGTAAGAAGTATTCCTAGTCTGGCCTCTAAGACTAGCTCAAGTGTTGCATGATGATTCTGTTTTCCTGGTCATGGGCATGTCTATGCCAGCAACTTTGAGGGCACAATGTTAAGAGAACATTTGTGTTGAATCGACCCGGATTGATGTTATGCTATGAGATTCATTCGTCACAAGTTTATTGGTACATAACACAGAGATGGTTAACGTTTGCATGATTCCTTAGACCATGAGAGTATCGAGTTTCTTCATGCTTGCTTCATGAACTTTGGGGTTTGTTAAACGTCATCCGTAAATGGGTGGCTATTACGGCGGCTTACGGGTTCATGGAAAAGTGTGTCAAGTAACTTGATAGCTCAAGATTGGGATTTGCTCCTCCGACGATGGAGAGATATCTCTGGGCCCTCTCGGTGTTACGGTATCCATCATCGTCTGGCCAGACACTTTGTGATTTGATCACGGGGATGCCGGAACACGATAACGAGAAAAGAGAACAATACCGGTAACGAGGTAACTAGCATAGTGGACAAGTTGTTGATCCACGGGAATGCCAACATGTCTCACCTCGGGTATTTGTAACATATCGCGAAGCAACAGGAATAGCACACGGCAACTGGAGGTTCACTCGAATATTTATTCGTGTGGGTATAGGGGTCAATATGGGTGTCCACGGCTCCGATGTTGATCATTGATCGGAAGGGGTTCCGGGTCATGTCTATACTTCACCGAACCTATAGGGTCACACGCTTAAGGGTCATCTATCTGCTGAATACTAGACAGGGAGTCTGAGAGAAAATCACCGAAAAAGTTTCGGACACCGAAAAGTTTCGGACAGCGGAATCGTACCGCAGAGAGAGGTCATCGGATAAGTTTCGATGATACCGAAAAGTTGTTTCGGGATACACCATTAAGTCAAATTGGTTTCGGCACATGCCTGATAATTCTTGGAGGATGCCAGAATCATTCTGGAAGCTTTTTGGAATTTTCTGAGATAAAAACCGGAAATGTTCCGGAGCTGCCGGAGCCACTTCAGATGCGTTTCGCAGATGAAAATCACTAAAACCGGAATTGTTTCGGAACGCGTTGAAAATCATTTTAGTGGGTACTGGAAATGTTCTTAGCCCACATAAATATTTTCAGTTCGATCAGACGCTGAAAAATGTCGTCGTGAATAGTGAAAATCAGCTTTATGGTTACTTTATGGAAAGCCACCTTTTGGGGCTTTGCTCCAAAAGATCTTGGGGATGACATGGATGGATAGGAGCCATTTTTTGGGCCCCTCATGGGGGTGTGGCCGGCCACATGGGGTATCCCCCCTTGGGGACCCTCTTGTTCCTTGGTTTCACTCCTAGGTCCTTGTGGAAGGACTTCATTCATGTGCATTTTGGGTTTTTTGTGAAACTACCCTACCCCCTTGGGATTTCCTATAAATAGAGGTGGAGGGGCAGCCCTCCACACTCATCCCTTGCTCTCATACACATGCCATGCATTATCTGGCTTCTTCTCTCCCTCCCACGAAAAGAGTTTCGTAGAGCCGTAAGGCTGTCTGGGTTCCGGCAGGAACTAGTTCTGGACGGCGAAGCCCTGCCGGATAGATGACACCGTATGTGTGCAACTCTGTAGAGAGATCGTAGTTTCGGTCTTAGTTCGTGAGTGCCTCCCGAAGGGCTGTCCGTGTGACCGTCCGAGTTTCGAAGGTCCTCCCGAAGGGCTGTCCGAGTGACCGTTCGAGTTTCGAAGGTCCTCCCGAAGGGCTGTCCGCGACACCGTCCGGGGGGCTGTTCGACCGCCTCCCGGAGGGCTGTCTAAGGAGCAGATGAGGGTATACATCCTCGCGGTTGGGAGGTTGTAAATCCTAGCTGCGGGGATCTGCACCGCCGATCGTCATCGACTCTACTTCCCGCTGCGCTACGAGTCGGTAACGAAAAAGATCAAACCATGTATGCAGTCTCCATAGTGGTCCTGGGCTGGTGCGTAGGTCGGAAATTTTTTGTTTTCTGTCGCGTTCCCTTTCAAAAAGCACGTCAGGATGCACTTGACCGGTTGGATGAGGAGCGTGACCTTGCGGCGGCTCGTTCGGCGATTTACCAGCAAGATCTGCGCTGCTATCACAGCCGCCGGGTTAAGACCAGAACCTTTCAGGAGGGTGATTTGGTGCTCCGGCTTATACAGGATCAGACTGATATGCACAAGTTATCCCCACCTTGGGAAGGACCCTTTGTGGTCAGCAAGAATCTGAACAATGGGTCATACTACCTTATCGATGTTCGATACCACAAGGACTCACACACGTCGGAGGAGGAGACCCGCCGGCCGTGGAATATTGCTCATCTTCGGCCTTACTATACCTGAGCCACCGGCTCTTCTGATGTACATATTTTGACAATGTATATATTATGATCAATATAATAAAACCAGCATCCCTGAAAAAGCAGGGCCTCTGTCGTTTTCTCTCAAATAATAGATGAGTCTTTCTTGAAATATCACATGGTCACTTGGGGGCTTCCGGCTTATGGAGCGAAGCTATGATTACCTTTTGATCCGGCTTAAAAGCCATGTTAAAAAAACTTGGGGGCTTATTACCCAGGTTAAAGGGACCAAAGAGAGTCTGTTGCAAAGCACAACTCAAACATAGGTGCCCACTGAGCACAGCTCAAAAATATTGCTTGGGGGCTCTTTGTTCAAAGGACAAGAGTTTTTATGACCCTTGCAATAGGCTTAAAAGCCAGGCTTGGAAGCCAGGTGTATTCACCTAAAAACCCGGGTTATCCTGCCTTTTTAAGTCTGCCACTCCGCTCAGGTAATCCTGGAATGACCCGCCGTACTTTTGACAAGTCAATCTTATACAGACCCTGAACTTGTCAAAGTTAAAATGACGATTGGTTATGTGAGGTCCGGCTTATAAGGTTTGTATGAAGGTTTAACTCATTGGCTGTGCGGCCCTTGAAAGCACTTGATTTTTAGGCCTGTCAGCCAATGAAACGCCTTGTTTTTTCTTTTGTTTCTTATTTGACAGATTTTTTGATGTTTAACCTTTGTGACATGTCAAAATCCAATGAAGCTTATAATGCTTTATGGTTACAAATCACCGGTGTTTATTAACCCGGCCTGGCTTTCGGCTATAAGTTGCCAGTATATGAAAAGATAATATTCGGTGTTTATTAACCCGACCTGGCTTTGTACATAAGCCGGAAATATATGACAACTCAACAGAGCATTCGAGTGCTCAAATTATTGGGTTATCACCCTTACTGCACTGGCTTGATAAGTCGGCAGTGTGATCAAATATCACAGATTAAAATTGCCAATATTATAAGCACAAGTGGCAGATCTTAAATTGGCGGATCAACAGTGTCATGTAAAGCAAAATATGCACGATGGCATAGCAGATCAAGAGTTTAAGCTAGCCTATTACAAGGCATCTAATGGCCCAACGAGATTAAGCATTCATCGAAGTTAAGCTAGCCTATTACACCGACTTATGATTGTTGGCGGGTTGAAGCCTCAGGGTCTTCCTGCACCTCTTCTTAATCCTCAGCTCCTTGCTTATCCATCAGCTGGAAGTCAGACGTAGCCCAGTTGATACCGGTCAACGCTCTAAACACAGCTTCATCGTCAATAAGATTTGATGGATCAATGTCAGGGGCAAAGGTGTGCTTACGAATCGGAGGGATAAGATCTGTTGGCTGATGAACCGGTGCGCCAATTTTCTTGTTGTCGGCATCATAAGCCGCCTGGTATGTGGATAAGCTGGTTTCGTTAGCTAGTTTACTTGCTAACGGATGCATAGCTCTTGCTATTTCTGCAAAGTCATCAGCATTGAAGTCAGATCCATCTTCTTTCACACTGGGGCACCCGTTGGCCAAATCTTCCGGGTCGAGATCGGCTTGCCATGCTTTGGCCCGGCTTAAGGCACTTAAAGCGCCAGCTCTTGCAGCTCCCCGTTTCAAGTCCTCAATTCTTTTGGGCATCACTGATAATCGCTTCATAGTGTCCTGGATAAGTGTTGAAGGAGCTCTCTTATGCATTGTAGCAGCGATTGTTCATTGGGTACCAGTGTATAACTGTTCTACAAGAGTGTAGACAGCTTTAAGCCGGACGCGCATATCTGAGCCCAACTTAGCCCTCCTTGACCCTGTATCAATCAAGGTACGGGTTAGCCGACAGCTGTTTCTAAGATAATTCTTACAATGCAAGGGAGATGTGTTCTTACCAAAAATGGCTGATGACATAATATTAATCTGCTGTTTTAAGCCGGATAACTCTTCAGTCACCGGCTTAAGCGTAGCCTCAGCATCTTCAGCTCTTTTCAGCAGGGCTGACTTCTCCGTATCCCAATATGTTTCTTTAGCTTTAAAGCTTTCCTTCAATTTTTCCATCGCTGCTAAAGCATTGGTCAGTTCATCCTTGGCCTTGGAAGTTTCGGCTTGTTGAGATTTGATGTTTTCTCGGAGGTCAGTGACTTGGGATTCCTTACTGCTAAGCTCAGCCTATAAGAGATAAAACAATTTGTAAGATGGCAATATACGAAGTCCCAAGTACAATACAAGTATTATACTTGGCACTTGGGGGCTAATGTCTATTGCTTCTCCAAATACTACGAAGTCCCAAGCACAATACAAGTATTATCCTTGGCACTTGGGGGCTAATGCATATCGCTCCTATCAAGAATGAATGTATTTGTTGACCCGGACAAAGGTTGGTGATCCGAGTTATGAAGATTATCAATAGTATTATTTTCTCAAAGATGATAAGTCCCGGCTTAACATAAATGTTAAGCCGACCCTTGGGGGCTACGGATGCAATGTTTACTTATATTAATCAAAAGTCCTGGCTTAACATATTTATTAAGACGGCCCTTGGGGGCTACGTATGCAGAGTTGAAGTATTATTATCGTAAGTCCCGGTTCATATTCAAAATATAAGCCAACCCTTGTGGGCTACGAGCTTTTATCTATGCAACTGTTGAAGTTTACAACACATTCTATTCTATCATGTCCAATAAACTTGGCAGCAAATGGAAATATATTTATATGAAAGGAAGTGACAGAGTTTACCTCATAGTGATTCTTCATCAAGTTCACTAAGCCGGCTTCAAAATCACGGCTGGTGTATAAACGGTTCAAGTAGCCAGAATGGATGTCTTGGGCGCTGAACTGGGTGTAGCGTTCTAAGTCTACCTTCCACTTGCCTTTATCCTCAGCAGAAATTTCTTCTTTGGTGCTGTGCCTGGATAAGGTAGTAGGATGACCCGGGGTTGTGAAGCCATGACGAGTAATGGTAACATCATCATCCTTTTCTACCGGCTTAACAGGACTGGCTGGTCTGATAGGGCTCGGCGGATTGGCATCAGTCGGGCTAGCATTCATCGGGTCAAGGTCAACATTGTGGTCCTCTGGTGGCAAATCATCAACAACATTATCAGCAGTTGGGTGAGAAGGCTCCGGTTGTTGTTTCTCCGGCTCAGGCGGATTGGAGTCATTGACCGACTTACTCAACTTTGCCTTTTTACTGGATTTAGCTTGGCCCCTGAAAGATAAGAAATAAAAATAAGTCAAGGTGATGATCAAGCATAAGAATTGGAGTAATTGAAAATAGTTTTACCCAGGTACAGTCTTGAAAGTTGGAATTTGTGTCCCTGTGAATCGCCAGAGAAGGAATGAGAAGTCCGCTGATAGTTTGAATCAGACGGTTTAAGAGGCTGTCGAAAATAACCCGCCTTGGGATAAATTACATCAGAAATATGTAACACCTCTGGACGACGTTTGCGAACCGGAGTGTTTGGTAAGCCGGAAGAAGTAACTACGTTGCCGCTATGCCGGGTCGTGCGGCTAGCTTCATGTTGTTGTTTCTTCAAAATAAAGTTTGGATCCAAGTGAGCTAGAGGGTGAGAAAATCTTACTTTCTGGCTTGCTTGTCGAGTTTTTTGTGTTGTCAGAGGGTCTGAGCCGGAGGAAAGAATAATTACCTCTGCGTCACCTGCATGGCTAGCCTCTGCGTCGTCCTGATAACAATCATTGTCAATGAGATGTATGAAAAAGGTGCCAAGGGAATCAAGTTCTACCTCTCATTCATGGTTATCATCGTCATCATCAATGTTTAACTCGGCAGACTCGGCGGTTTTCTTCTTAGCGGGCTTCTTGTTAGCTTTGGTTTTGACATGAGCTGTTTTGGACGGCTTATCATGTGGTTTTCTCTTCCAAAATGGATCAGTAGCCTGCTAAGGTTGAAAAAAAAATCATAAGTAGATATTAAGTATTTGGATTAAGCAGAAAATGGGCAATTCTTATCGCCGATGGCTTGTTGAAAGTGCAGAAAGGACCAAGTCCGGTTTTGCTGCACTCTTTGACAGTTTCATTCAACAATTTTTTGGTGGCCTCAGTAACTTCGGCATCAGACAATTGAATATCACAATGGCGCTGAGGATCTTTTACATCACCAGTATATTCGCACATTAAGCCGGAACGGCGGCTTAATGGCAGCATACTCCAAGACAGCCAACACCGGAAAAAGTCGACGCCAGTTAAGCCGTTGGCCATAAAGGCTTTGAGCTTTGAAAAGGCAGGTGCATATTTTGCCCGTTCTTTTGCATCAAGTCGTTGGGGAAGTGGATGGTCGTTGCTAAGCCGGTGATCCCGATAACCTAGCAGAGAATTTTCACCAGCTGGGGATGTATCTTGAACATAGAACTAAGTCTGGTTCCAATCTTTGGGGTGACTATGCAGCTTGGCATGAGGAAAGCTGACATCTTTCCTCTTCTAAATAATGACTCCACCATGTTCTAGGGTTGGCCCATCAACAAATTCAGTTTGACGGTTTAAATAATAGAATTCCCTGAATAGATCAACCGTGGGTTCTTCTTGAAGATAGGCTTCACAGAATACTTGAAAATTACAAATATTAGACACGGAGTTGGGTCCGATGTCTTGAGGGTGCAGTTGGAGGAAATGAAGAACATTACAAAAAAAATTTGAGCCGGGAGGGCTGAATCCCCGACCTAAGTGATCAGTAAAAACAATCACTTCCCCATCTTTGGGTTGAAGAAGGACTTCATCACCAGGAGCTCTCCAGTGGATATCCTCTTTTTTGGCTAAGGCGCCAGTGGCGACAAAATTATTCAGTTCTTCCTCGGTAACCCGGGATTTGACCCAGTTGCAAGAAGTATATGTCTTAGCCATTGTCTCAACGATATGGAAAAATATTATGCCGGTTTAAGGTTATTTGGGTAAGCCAACTTATGGTTAACAGAGAGTTAAAGAAGCATGCATAGGCATTAAGCCGGAGTTTGGAATTACAAAGTTACAGTAAACTACTGATGGCTTAAGAGGGGACTAATGGTACCTGGCGGGTTATTATTTTTAAATTAAGCCGTCTATTCCAATGTTGAAGGAACAGATCTACGGATGAAAAATGGCTAAGTGTTGAGAAAAACAGTTTTCACAGATTGATGCTATGATTTCAGATCTGGCGCGCTTCAGTTAATGCAAAAATATTTAGACCTAAAAGTATCAGTGCTCGAGCAGTTCATGGGTACAGATCGATTTGCTAAATGCGGAGAAGATATTCTAAATAGTAAAATGGATTGCTGAGATTGTTGTGGTACAAGAGGAATACCAAGTTTGAATCAAAAGTCCTACAGCCAAGAACAAGTACGAGCTTCGATGAACTCCATTGAAACCCTAGCGGATCTAGGAGGAGAGGAAGAAGGAAAACTGACCTGGGTCGTTGAAGCAGCGGAGGCGCGCGGATGAGATCTGATCCGAACAGGTTGATGCAGCGGCCGTTGTCGGAGCAGAGGCGAGGGTCGACGGCGGCGGCAGAGCTCTGATACACTTTTGCATGGTCTCCGTCGTATCTACTTTTCCAAACACTTTTGCCCTTGTTTTGGACTCTAACTTGCATGATTTGAATGGAACTAACCCGGACTGACGCTGTTTTCAGCAGACTTTCCATGGTGTTATTTATGTGCAGAAACAAAAAGTTCTCGGAATGACCTGAAACTCCACGGAACATATTTTTGGAAAATATTAAAAATACTGGAAGAAGAATCCACGTCAGGCGGGCGCGCCCCCTGCCTCGTGGGCCCCCTGACGCTCCACCGACCTCAACTCCAACTCCATATATTCGTGTTTGGGAAGAAAAAAATCAGAGAGAAGGATTCATCGCGTTTTACGATACGGAGCCGCCGCCAAGCCCTAAAACCTCTCGGGAGGGCTGATCTGGAGTCCGTTCGGGGCTCCGGAGAGGGGAATCCGTCGCCGTCGTCATCATCAACCATCCTCCATCACCAATTTCATGATGCTCACCGCCATGCGTGAGTAATTCCATCGTAGGCTTACTGGACGGTGATGGGTTGGATGAGATCTATCATGTAATCGAGTTAGTTTTGTTAGGGTTTGATCCCTAGTATCCACTATGTTCTGAGATTGAAGTTGCTATGACTTTGCTATGCTTAATGCTTGTCACTAGGGCCCGAGTGCCATGATTTCAGATCTGAACCTATTATGTTTTCATGAATATATGTGAGTTCTTGATCCTATCTTGCAAGTCTATAGTCACCTACTATGTGTTATGATCCGGCAACCCCGAAGTGACAATAAACGGGAGCACTCCCGGTGATGACCATAGTTTGAGGAGTTCATGTATTCACTATGTGTTAATGCTTTGTTCCGGTACTCTATTAAAAGGAGGCCTCAATATCCCTTAGTTTCCATTAGGACCCCGCTGCCACGGGAGGGTAGGACAAAAGATGTCATGCAAGTTCTTTTCCATAAGCACGTATGACTATATTTAGAATACATGCCTACATTACATTGATGAATTGGAGCTAGTTCTGTGTCACCCTATGTTATGATTGTTACATGATGAACCGCATCCGGCATAATTCTCCATCACCGATCCAATGCCTACGAGCTTTTCACATATTGTTCTTCGCTTATTTACTTTTCCGTTGCTACTGTTACAATCACTACAAAACCCAAAAATATTACTTTTGTTATCGTTACCGTTATTTCCATACTACTTTGCTACTAAATACTTTGCTGTAGATATTAAGTTATCCAGGTGTGGCTGAATTGACAACTCAGTTGCTAATACTTGAGAATATTCTTTGGCTCCCCTTGTGTTGAATCAATAAATTTGGGTTGAATACTCTACCCTCGAAAACTGTTGCGATCCCCTATACTTGTGGGTTATCAAGACTATTTTCTGGCGCCGTTGCCGGGGAGCATAGCTCTGTTCTTTGAGTTACTTGGGATTTATATCTGCTGGTCACTATGAAGAACTTGAAAGACATGAAAACAAAAATTTATCCCTCAACTACAAGGGCAGGTAAGGAACTGCCATCTAGCTCTGCACTTGATTCACCTTCTGTTTTGAGTAAGCTTGCGACACCTAAACCTGCTTCTGCTATTAATTCTGATATGTCGCATGTTATTGATGATGCCACTTCTGCTATGCATGATACTTATGATGAAACTACTTCTATGCTTGATACTACTGTGCCACTTGGTGAATTTCTTGATGAACAACTTGCTAGGGCTAGAGAGAATGAAATTATTGAAACTGATAATATTGAAGATAGTGATGATGAAGACTCTCCCCCTAATAAATATGAATTGCCTGTTGTGCCTGAGGGTTATGTTCTGGATGAAGAATCTGCTAGAGCCATTCTTGCTTGCAATGATAGAAGTGATCTTAAGAAGTTATTAGCTAAATGGAAGCAGCGATCTCTTAATGCTAGAATGAAACCTGACCCTGCTTTTGCTACTTCACCTATCTGTGTTACTGATAAGGATTATGAATTCTCTGTTGATCCTGATATAATTACTTTGGTTGAATCTGATCCTTTTTATGGCTATGAATCTGAAACTGTTGTGGCACATCTTACTAAATTAAATGATATAGCCACCCTGTTCACTAATGATGAGAGAACTCGCTACCTTTATATCCTTAAAATATTTCCGTTCTCATTAAAGGGTGATGCTAAGATATGGTTTAATTCTCTTGATCCTGGTAGTGTGCGTAGTCCCCAGGATATGATTTATTACTTCTCTGCTAAATATTTCCCTGCTCATAAGAAACAAGCTGCTTTAAGGGAAATATATAATTTTGTGCAAATTGAAGAAGAGAGTCTCCCACAAGCTTGGGGGAGGCTTCTCCAATTACTTAATGCTTTGCCTGATCATCCTCTTAAGAAAATGAAATACTGGATATCTTTTATAATGGACTAACCAATGCTTCCAGAGATTTCGTGGATAGTTGTGCTGGTTCTGTTTTCAGGGAAAGAACACTGGATGAAGCTGAAATTCTATTGAATAATATGTTGACTAATGAAAATAATTGGACAATTCCTGAGCCAACTCCTGAGCCTATTCCTAAACCAACTCTGAAGAAGAGGGGTGTTCTATTTCTCAGTCCTGAAGATATGCAAGAGGCAAAGAAATCTATCAAAGAAAAGGGTATTAAAGCTGAAGATGTCAAGAATTTACCTCCTATTGAAGAAATACATGGCCTTAATTTACCGCCTGTTGAAGAAACATATGATCTTAATCCTTCACCTATTGAAGAAACTCATGGTCTTGATAACCCGACACAGGTAGTAAAGGTAAATTCTCTCTATAGATATGATAAAGCTGAAATCCCTCCTACTGAAATTGCTAGCCATTGTCTGGATGAGTTTGATAACTTTATGGCAAACAAGAAAACTTCAATGCTTATTTTGGTAGACAATTGAAATACAATTCCGATACGCTCGAACACTTGGGTGATTATATGTCTAGAGTTAAAGGTGAACTTAAACTCATTAGTAAACATGCTTCTATGGTCACCACTCAAGTAGAACAAGTACTTAAAGCTCAAAATGATTTGCTCAATGAATTGAATAGTAAGAATAATGATTATGCTGTTAGAGTGGCTACTAGAACTTGTAAAATGACTCAGGAACCTTTGTATCCTGAAGGCCACCCTAAGAGAATTGAGCAAGATTCTCAGAGAAATAATATAGATGCACCTAGTCCTTCTGAAAAGAAGAAAAAGAAAAATGATAGGGCTTTGCATGCTTCTAGTGAACCTGTTGCTGAAACACCTGAGACTCCAAATGATATTTCTATTTCTGATGCTGAAACACAATCTGGTAATGAACATGAATCTAGTGATAATATTAATGAAGATGTTCATGATGATGCTCAACCTAGTAATGATAATGATATAGAAATTGAACCTGCTGTTGATCTTGATAACCCACAATCAAAGAATCAATGTTATGATAAGAGAGACTTTGTTGCTAGGAAACACGGTAAAGAAAGAGAACCATGGGTTCAGAAACCCATGCCTTTTCCTCTCGAACCATCCAAGAAAAAGGATGATGAGGATTTTGAGCGCTTTGCTGAAATGATTAGACCTATCTTTTTGTGTATGCATTTGACTGATATGCTCAAAATGAATCCTTATGCTAAATACATGAAGGATATTGTTACAAATAAAAGAAAGATACCGGAAGCTGAAATTTCCACCATGCTTGCTAATTATACTTTCAAGGGTGGAATACCTAAGAAACTTGGAGATCCAGGAGTACCAACTATACCATGCTCCATTAAAAGAAACTATGTTAAAACTGCTTTATGTGATCTTGGAGCCGGTGTTAGTGTTATGCCTCTCTCTTTATATCGTAGACTTGATTTGAATAA
This sequence comes from Triticum aestivum, assembly GCF_018294505.1. Classification (NCBI taxonomy): domain Eukaryota; kingdom Viridiplantae; phylum Streptophyta; class Magnoliopsida; order Poales; family Poaceae; genus Triticum; species Triticum aestivum. The sequence continues at coordinate 4,019,602 of NC_057808.1, read as the reverse complement.
GTTGACACCTACTGAAATATCTTTGCAAATGGCTGATAAATCAACTGCTATACCTGTCGATATTTGTGAGGATGTGCCTGTTGTAGTTGCAAACGTTACTATTTTAACGGACTTTGTTATTCTTGATATTCCCGAGGACGATAGTATGTCTATTATTCTTGGAAGACCTTTTTTGAATACTGCAGGGGCTGTTATTGATTGCAACAAAGGCAATGTCACTTTTCATGTTAATGGTAATGAGCATACGGTACACTTTCCGAGGAAACAACCTCAAGTTCATAGTATCAACTCTATTGGAAAAGTTCCATCGATTATTTTTGGAGGTTTTGAATTTCCTCTTCCTACTGTCAAGAAGAAATATGATATTCTTATTATTGGGGATGTGCATATCCCCGTTGAGGTAACATAGTGTTATTCGAAATTTCTCCGGTTCCATGTTAGTCGGAATGAGTTTGTTAACAAGACTTGATCAACCTTGTTAGTGGATTCCTTTTGATGAGCATGAGATGGACGAAACTAGAAGGCACAACCTTCTGTACCCTCTCTTTACTTTCTATTATTTAGTTGAAATAAAGTAAAATAGTATTTTCCTGTCTGTTTTCTGAATTATCCGTGCAATATAAAAATATCCTGAAAATAAAAGTTCTCCAAATGCCCTGAAAATGGAATATGATTTTTTCTGGAATATTTGAGAATATCCGGCACTGAGAACACAACAGGGGGAGCAAGCACCTGGCCACGAGGGTCCAGGGCGCGCCCCCTGCCTCGTGGGCCCATGGTGGCTCCCCTCCACTTATTCCTGCACCCACACACTTCTTCTTCCTCCCAAAAAATCACCATCCAGCTCAAGCACGAGTTCTAGATCATTTTGTTGCGATTTTCGATCTCCTCGCTCAAAGCACCTCTCACAAAACTGCTTGGGGAGATTGTTCCTTGGTACGCGACTCCTCCATTGGTCCAATTAGTTTTTGTTCTAGTGCTTTATTCATTGCAAATTTGTGCTGCCTAGCTGACCATGTTCTTGAGCTTGCATGTCAAATTTATATGGTTCCAAGTAGTTCCAATGCATGATATAGGCTCTAGGCACTTGTAGGAGTAGTTGCTATCAATTTTGTTGAGCTTGGTTCACTTTTATTTGAAGTTACTAGAAATTTCAGAATTTTTCAGAAAATAATGAAGAGATTTTTGAGGGGCTCATCGAGCCGAAGCTCGAAGGTAAAGCAAAGTGAAGAAGCACATAGGCCCAAATACAATTTTCCTCGCACTGCGGAGGTCCGGCCATGTGAATGGCCTTCCAATGATTTCTTGAGAGCAGCCGGGATTTATGATGATTTTTATGAATTGGCTGAGAATGCAGGCCTCACCGACTTCCTCTGCGACCAATGCGAACAATATCTCTTACTCACCAATACTTTTGTGCAAAACTTCTACTATTATCCTAAGGAATCACCTCCTTGAGTAGAGTTTCATTTATATGATGTGGTTAAGAAGATATCACTAGGTGAATTTTGCAAGGTTTGCAAAATACCTTTTGAGGGTAGTTTAGATGAACCACACCATAAAGATGTGGATGGGTTTATTGACACTATCACTGTGGGGGAAACTAGGAAGGTTTCCGATGCAAGAATCGCTAGCATACATTTTCCTGTTTTACGCTACTTTGCCATGTTTGCTAGTCGTGGCTTAATTGGTCGCGGAAACTGCGGAAACCTTAGTGTTCCTGATATTATTATTTTGTTCCATGGTTTTTTCTGTGATAATATTGTTAGTATGGGCGGTATTGTTGCCAAACGGTTAAGTTTGAACCATACAAAGGGCCCCATCTTTGGAGGTATTTACGCTTCACGCCTTTCTGCACACTATAACATACCTATTAGGCACTATGAAAAAGAAGAAAAATTGCTGCCCACTGTTTATTTAGATTATAAGAGTATCGTAGCACATGACTTTATTGTTAAGAATAGGGAAGGGCGCTTAAATACAAATTGTTCTTTGATAAACATCACCCTGAGACTATTACCTTGCCTGCTCCTTCCTTGTTTGATTTATCTGCAGGTCCATATCTTGTTCCACTGGCGGCCATTCACGCCTACCGGAACCCTACATCAGCCACAGAGCCGGAGCCGGAACCACAATTTGAACCTCCACGACAGTCTAACTACCAGTGGGATCCGGAGATGATTGCCAACTAGTGGCAATCAGAGTCTTCTTCATCTCAGTACGACCCTGGCTACAACTATGGATATCCGCCAAGCCATCCGTGGCAATAAACCAACTTAGGCCAAAAGCCTAAGCTTGTGGGAGTATGTATTTCTCACCGACATTACATTCATGTTCACACATTCATTGCTAGATGTCGGTGCTCATACTCTTTCATTGTAATATCCATGCTAGTTTATTTTCTTTTCTTGCTTTCCTCTTGTGTGTTTAATAAACCTTAAGAAAACCAAAAAAATTAGCGTAGCTCTTAGTTAGTTTACTTTTCATGCTGTAGTAGTAATAATTAAAAAGAAAACCCAAAAAGATTTCCCGTTCTTCTTTTGCTTGTTAGGAGCTTTCCCATGTAAATAGTTTTATTTCTTTTCTTTTCTTTGGGGGTCGATAGGAGAAGACCATAATTAAATTGTTGAAGTGGCTCTTATATGCATTATTGTTGATTTAACCAAGAGCCCATATTGCCTTGTCTTCTCCTGCTTATTGAATGCTCGCAGATTCCAGCTTAGTCCAATGCACGTGCACTCTTATTATTATTCACATCGTTCGGTCGTGCAAGTGAAAGGCAATTATGACGATATATGATGGACTGACTGAGATGAGAGAAGCTGGTATGAACTCGACCTCTCTTGTTTTTGTAAATATGATTAGTTCATCGTTCCTGATTCAGCCTATTATGAATAAACATGTTTGCAATGACAATTAGAGATCATAGTTGCTTATGCCATGCTTGATTAGCTATGAGTTATAATGGTTTACCTTGCGTGCCAACATGCTATTAAAATGGTTGTGATGTGGTATAGTGGGGTGGTATCCTCCTTTGAATGATTTAAGTGACTTGACTTGGCACATGTTCACACATGTAGTTGAAACAAATCAACATAGCCTTCACGATATTTATGTTCATGGTGGATTATATCCTACTCATGCTTGCACTCAATGTTTATTAATTTTAATGCATGTTCATGACTGTTGTCGCTCTCTAGTTGGTCGCTTCCCAGTCTTTTGCTAGCCTTCACTTGTACTAAGCGGGAATACTGCTTGTGCATCCAATCCCTTAAACCCCAAAGTTATTCCATATGAGTCCACTATACCTTCCTATATGCGGTATCTACCTGCCGTTCCAAGTAAATTTGTATGTGCCAAACTCTAAACCTTCAAATGAAATTCTGTTTTGTATGCTCGAATAGCTCATGTATCAATTAGGGTTGTCCGTATCTTCCATGTTAGGCGGGTTATTCTCAAGAGGAGTGGACTCCGCTCCTCACTCACGAGAAAATGGCTGGTCACCGGGATGCCCAGTCCCATGCTTTATGCAAATCAAATCAAAATAATTGCAAACAAAACTCCCCCGGGACTGTTGTTAGTTGGAGGCACTCGTTGTTTCGAGCAAGCCATGGATTGATGCTTGTTGGTGGAGGGGGAGTATAAACTTTACCATTCTGTTTGGGAACCGCCTATAATGTGTGTAGCATGGAAGATATCGCCATCTCTTGGTTGTTATGTTGACAATGAAAGTATGCCGCTCAAAATATTATTTATCTCTGTTTCAAAACCGAGCTCTGGCACCTCTACAAATCCCTGCTTCCCTCTGCGAAGGGCCTATCTATTTACTTTCATGTTGAGTCATCACCATCTTATTAAAAAGCACCAGCTGGAGAGCACCACTGTCATTTGCATTCATTACTATTAATTTATATTGGGTATGACTATGACTGGATCTCTTTTACCATGAATTACAATGTCTAGTCAGTCCTTGATCTTTAAAGGTGCTCTGCATTTATGTTTTGCGGTCTCAGAAAGGGCTAGCGAGATACCATCTTGTTATATCATATTATGATTGTTTTGAGAAAGTGTTGTCATCCGAGATTTATTATTATTGCTCGCTAGTTGATTATGCCATTGATATGAGTAAACATGAGACCTAAGAGTTATTGTGAATGTGGTTAGTCATAATCTTTGCTGAAAACTTGAATGCTGGCTTTACATATTTACAACAACAAGAGCAAACAGAGTTTGTAAAAGTTTTTCTTTATCACTTTCAGTTTATCAACTGAATTGCTTGAGGACAAGCAAAGGTTTAAGCTTGGGGGAGTTGATACGTCTCCGTCGTATCTACTTTTCCAAACACTTTTGCCCTTGTTTTGGACTCTAACTTGCATGATTTGAATGGAACTAACCCGGACTGACGCTGTTTTCAGCAGACTTTCCATGGTGTTATTTATGTGCAGAAACAAAAGTTCTCGGAATGACCTGAAACTCCACGGAACATATTTTTGGAAAATATAAAAATACTGGAAGAAGAATCCACGTCAGGGGGCCCCACCTGTCCACGAGGGTGGGGGCGCGCCTGCCCCCTGGGCGCGCCCCCTGCCTCGTGGGCCCCCTGACGCTCCACCGACCTCAACTCCAACTCCATATATTCGTGTTCGGGGAGAAAAAAATCAGAGAGAAGGATTCATCGCGTTTTACGATACGGAGCCGCCGCCAAGCCCTAAAACCTCTCGGGAGGGCTGATCTGGAGTCCGTTCGGGGCTCCGGAGAGGGGAATCCGTCGCCGTCGTCATCATCAACCATCCTCCATCACCAATTTCATGATGCTCACCGCCGTGCGTGAGTAATTCCATCGTAGGCTTGCTGGACGGTGATGGGTTGGATGAGATCTATCATGTAATCGAGTTAGTTTTGTTAGGGTTTGATCCCTAGTATCCACTATGTTCTGAGATTGATGTTGCTATGACTTTGCTATGCTTAATGCTTGTCACTAGGGCCCGAGTGCCATGATTTCAGATCTGAACCTATTATGTTTTCATGAATATATGTGAGTTCTTGATCCTATCTTGCAAGTCTATAGTCACCTACTATGTGTTATGATCCGGCAACCCCAAAGTGACAATAATCGGGACCACTCCCGGCGATGACCATAGTTTGAGGAGTTCATGTATTCACTATGTGTTAATGCTTTGTTCCGGTACTCTATTAAAAGGAGGCCTTAATATCCCTTAGTTTCCATTAGGACCCCGCTGCCACGGGAGGGTAGGACAAAAGATGTCATGCAAGTTCTTTTCCATAAGCACGTATGACTATATTCGGAATACATGCCTACATTACATTGATGAATTGGAGCTAGTTCTGTGTCACCCTATGTTATGATTGTTACATGATGAACCGCATCCGGCATAATTCTCCATCACCGATCCAATGCCTACGAGCTTTTCACATATTGTTCTTCGCTTATTTACTTTTCCGTTGTTACTATTACAATCACTACAAAACCCAAAAATATTACTTTTGTTATCGTTACTGTTATTTCCATACTACTTTGCTACTAAATACTTTGTTGCAGATATTAAGTTATCCAGGTGTGGCTGAATTGACAACTCAGTTGCTAATACTTGAGAATATTCTTTGGCTCCCCTTGTGTCGAATCAATAAATTTGGGTTGAATACTCTACCCTCGAAAACTGTTGCGATCCCCTATACTTGTGGGTTATCAAGCTCGAGCGGTAGGGCGTCACGAGCTGGAAGACAAGACGAAAGGGCACGGGGGGGGGGGGGGGGTGAAGGAGACCTCCGGCCCTATTTATAAGGCGAATAGATAAGTGGCATGCGCGGGAATCGAGGAGGTCCAAATTGGATATGTGACAGTGCAGGCGCCTCGATATTCGGAGGTTAATTAAAAATGAGGTTATACATTAAATATTTTGGATTTATATAAATTTAATGACAGGTGGCGTCATGGCGGGTTATCACGATCTCAGAAGATGACGTCACGGCGAGTTACAAGGTTTCATGAGAGTAATGAAGAAGGAATTTTTCTAAGTATTGAAGATTGATATGAACAAGTTCAAATCAACCTGGGGCCTAATGTTGGGGATATAGCTATTGAGGTAACTGAGGGAGTCCTGGATTAGGGGGTCCTCGGACAACCGGACTATATACTTTGGCCGGACTGTTGGACTATGAAGATACAAGATTGAAGACTTCGTCCCGTGTCCGGGTGGGACTCTCCTTTGCGTGGAAGGCAAGCTTGGCAATTCGGATATGTAGATCTCCTCCCTTGTAACCGACTCGATGTAACCCTAGCCCCTGCGGTGTCTATATAAACCGGAGGGTTTAGTCCGTAGGACAACAACAATCATAATATAGGCTAGCTTCTAGGGTTTAGCCTCTACGATCTCGTGGTAGATCAACTCTTGTAATACTCATATCATCAAGATCAATCAAGCAGGAAGTAGGGTATTACCTCCATCGAGAGGGCCTGAACCTGGGTAAACATTTGTGTCCCCCGCCTCCTTTACCATCCGCCTTAGATGCACAGTTCGGGACCCGCCTACCCGAGAATCCGCCGGTTTTGACACCGACATGGTGCTTTCATTGAGAGTTCCACTATGCCGTCACGATAAGGCTTGATGGCCTATCTTGTTGTCAAGGACAACATTACCTCGGGGGAGCCCTGGCTGTAGGCCAAACTCTCCGACTAGGCGGCTTCGTCATGACCGCCCGTTCGGCCGTCGCGCCGACGATGACTTCTCGGGTCATCAAAAACAGCCTCCACGTCGGCTCGGGATTCGCGAGAGATGGATCCAATGGAGCTCTCTTCCTTGAACGAGCTCTTGGATCGCATCGCCGCCCTGGGAGTCGCTACGGACTATGATCGGATCGGGCTTAAACCCGACCAAAGGGAGATTAACTCTCCGCCGGTCACCCATCAGATAGCGGTGGTGGAGGAGCAATGTAGCGATTCTTCCTCTATTTTGAGGAAAAACTATGTTCGGATTCCCGAGCTCTCCGAGCCGGATACCCGTCTACGGGAGGACGCGGCCCAAGCTTCGAACCTAGAATCGGACAGCGGGCTAGAACTAATGGGCAACATCCCGGAGCCCGAACTGCCGAGCTCGAAAACTCCTCTGCCCCTGGGTCTCAGATCGGGTCAGGGTTTGGACCTAAATCTACCCACCCACCCAGACACAAGTGATCTTTCCCACATTAGACAAGAGCCCCAAGAGACAGTACATCACTATTGGGCCAGATTCCTCCTTGTAATGAGCAAGGTCAAGGACTGTCGTGAGGAAGGCGCAATTTCATTCTTTAGCAATAATTGCATGGACAAGGGAATCCTCAACGCCATAAGTCGCCATGACATAGCACACTTCGTTGACTTGGCGGCCATAGTACGGATGTACCGTGCGATGGAAAGCGCCTGGAAAACCCAAACAAAATTCTGGGACCCTCCGGCTCTCACTAAACCACCCGTCCGAACTAAAAGGGTGTACTCTCGTAAGTCACCCGATCCAATTACAAAGAAACCAAAGCCCACTACAGGGCGTGGAACTGTATTGGAGGGATGGCTCAATGGGCCATGCAAAATTCACAGTACACCGGATACCATGCCAACACACAGCCTTAGAGCATGTTGGATACTCCGGCAGGTGGCCAAGAGCGGCGAGGATCTCCTCATCAACAATACCACAGAGCACCATCCCGTGGAAAATAACAATACAGTATTGACAGTCTTCGAGACCTTCGCCTCAAATAATAGGCGCAAGCGAGCACTCCGCAGCCTTGCCGAAGTCTGCCACGTTGCAGCAATAAATCCATGGAACGATACGGCCATAACCTTCAATGCCAGTGACGAACCTCAATTCCGAACAGCCCGAGCACCAGCCGCTTTGGTCCTTAGTCCAATTGTGGACGGCTTCCGGCTTACTAAAGTGCTCATGGACGGTGGCAGCGGATTAAACCTCATCTACGAGGAGACTCTTAGCAAAATGGAAATAGACAAGAGCCGCATTGAGCAAAGCAGCACGACCTTCAGAGGAATCATCCCTAGTCGGGAGGCACGATGTGCGGGAAAAATCACACTAGATGTGGTATTCAGCACGCCGGAGAATTATAGGTCCGAAGAAATCACATTCCAAGTGGCCCCGTTCAGTAGCGGATACCACGCCCTTTTAGGGCGGGAGGCATTCACGATCTTCCAAGCTATACCCCATTACAGGTACATGAAGCTCAAAATGCCCGGGCCCAATGGAATCATCACTCTAGCTAGTGATCCGGACATAGCACTCCGCGCCAAAAATAAAACCGCCGCACTGGCCCTCGAGGCGTTATCCGAAGCCCTTGCGGCCGAAGAACTAACTGCGCTGCGCTCCACAATGGACAGGGACGACGTGATACTCGACAAAAGACCCAAGTCCACCTCTTTTAAACCAGCGGACGAAATAGTCAAATTCCAGGTCCACCCAACGGACCCTACAAAAACAGCATCCATCGGGGCACAGCTGAACCCCACAACAGACGCTGCACTGCGGGAGTTCTTGCGAGAGAATTGGGACATCTTCGCCTGGCATCCTTCAGACATGCCAGGAATCCCACGCAGGCTGGCCGAGCATAGCCTAAACATTCTAAAGGGATACAAGCCGGTGAAGCAGACTCTTCGGCGTTTCTCAGAGCCTAAGCGACAAGCCATGGGAGAGGAGCTAGCCAAGTTACTCGAGGCCAGATTCATTAGAGAAATAAAACATCCGGACTGGCTAGCAAACCTGGTAATGGTACCAAAGAAGGACAAATCCTGGCGCCTATGTGTCGATTTCAAGGACCTTAACAAGGCTTGCCCCAAGGATCCCTTCCCCCTCCCCCGCATCGATCAAATTATCGACGCTACCGCAGGACACGACTCATTGTGTTTCCTCGACGCATACTCCGGATACCATCAAATTAAGATGGCGGAGTCCGATCAAGCCGCAACGGCATTCATCACTCCATACGGCCCCTTCTGTTTTAACACCATGCCTTTCGGGCTCAAAAACGCCGGTGCAACCTATCAACGCATGATTCAGACATGCCTGGAAACACAAATCGGCAAAACAGTGGAGGCATACGTAGACGATGTGGTCATTAAAACCAGACACGTCGAATCCTTAATAGACGACTTGAGGCTCACGTTCGACAATCTCCGAACATATGACATCAAGCTCAATCCGGAAAAATGCGTTTTCGGCGTGCCCGCCGGAAAGCTCTTGGGCTTCATCGTTTCCAATAGAGGAATTGAAGCAAATCCGGCTAAAATCCGAGCTCTGTCACAGTTGGCTATCCCAACAGACCTCAAGCAAATCCAGAAATTAACTGGATGCGTGGCTGCCTTAAGCCGCTTTATCTCCCGATTGGGAGAAAAGGCACTACCTCTTTATCGCCTTCTTCGACGCACCGAACACTTCGAGTGGACGGATGCGGCCACGGCCGGATTGGAAGAAATAAAAGCCCTCTTGGCCAGCAACCCAATCTTGGCCGCGCCAAATATCGGCGAACCAATGCTGTTATATATAGCGGCAACACACCAGGTTGTAAGCGCAGTGCTCGTCGTCGAACGAGAGACGGACGGACATAAGTTCCCGCTTCAAAAGCCGGTATACTACGTATCCACTGTCCTCACTCCATGCAAATCACGGTACCCACATTATCAAAAGATAGCATACGCGGTCTTCATGGCATCCCGGAAACTACGACACTACTTTCAAGAGTGTTCAATTACGGTGGCCTCTGAAGTACCACTCAACGACATAATAAATAACCGCGATGCCACGGGCCGGATTGCTAAATGGGCTATTGAGCTCCTCCCGTTCGACATAACATACAAACCACGGCGAGCCATTAAGTCACAAGTACTGGCTGATTTCGTCGCCGAATGGACAGAAGCCGAACTCCCTAAAGAGTACGGCGCGTACTCCAATTGGATCATGCACTTTGACGGCTCTAAGATGCTGGCTGGTCTGGGGGCAGGCGTCGTCCTGACATCCCCCACCGGAGATACAGTCCAATACGTACTCCAAATATTATACACAGACTCCAACAATGCAGCAGAATATGAGGCCCTGTTGCATGGTCTCCGGATGGCAGTCTCCATGGGCATTCAACGCCTAGAGGTGCGTGGGGATTCGAACCTCGCAATATCTCAAATAAATGGAGACTTTGACGCCAAGGACCCAAAAATGGCGGCTTACCGCAACGCCGTCCTCAAAATGTCAGCTCGGTTCGAGGGGCTCGAATTCCACCATGTGGTCCGAGAAAACAATCAAGCGGCGGATATCCTCGCCCGCATCGGCGCTAAGCGCGACCCTGTCCCACCTAATATCTTCTTGGAAAGGCTGTTTAAGCCATCCGTGGTGTGGGAAGGGGAGACCGGCAACAACAGTCCGGATCCGGCCACAACACCAGATCCCGAACACTCTGACGTAATCGGAGGCTCTGCCACCGAAATAACACCTTCGGCCCACGTGATTATGGCTGTCATCGCCCCGTGGACAGAACCCTTCTTGGCCTACCTAACTAGGCAAGAACTCCCTGAGGACCCAAACGAGGCACGTTGCATTGTGCGGCGGTCTAAAGCCTACAAGGTCCACGAGGGAGAGCTTTATAAGAAAAGCGTTACCGGAGTACTTCAAAAGGTGCATCTCCGAAGAGGAAGGACGACAACTTTTGGCAGAAATTCATGCTGGACTCGGCGGCCACCATGCCGCAGCTCGGGCCCTTGTAAGCAAGGCCTTCCATACAGGTTTTTACTGGCCGACGGCCCGAGCAGACGCACAGGACCTCGTCCAACGTTGCGTCGGTTGCCAGCTTTTTGCAAACCAAAGCCATCTGCCACCTACCGCTCTCCGAACAATCCCCATTACCTGGCCCTTTGCGGTCTGGGGGCTTGGTATGGTCGGACCCCTTAAAGGCGGAAGCCATAAGAAAAAGTACCTATTGGTCATGGTGGATAAATTCACCAAATGGATAGAAGCCAAACCAGTTAAAACGGCCGAGTCCGGACCAGTGATAGACTTCATATCCGGGGTTGTACACCGTTACGGTGTCCCCCACAGCATCATCACCGATAACGGCTCGAACTTTACAACCGACGAGGTAAAAACTTGGTGCGGCAACATGGGCATTAAGCTAGATTATGCCTTCGTCTATCACCCCCAAACAAACGGTCAAGTCGAGCGAGCAAATGGTCTTATTATGAGCGGCATTAAACCCAGATTAGTGCGATCCTTGAAGGAATCAGATACGCATTGGGTTGAGGAGCTCGACTCCGTACTATGGGGGCTGTGGACCACGCCGAATCGCACTACCGGATACACACCGTTTTTTATGGTGTACGGCGCAGAGGCGGTACTGCCCTGCGACATCATTCATGACTCACCTCGAGTGCGCATGTACGAAGAGAAAGAAGCCGAGCTTGATCGGCAGGACAGTTTGGACGCCCTGGAGGAGGAGCGTGACGTGGCAAAAGCCCGCTTCGCATTCTATCAGCAACAGGCTCGACGGTATCAAAGCAGAGAAGTATGGGCCAAAACTTATAACATTGGCGAACTCGTTCTACGCCTACCAGAGAAGAAAAAGGACAAGCTCAAGCCCAAATGGGAAGGTCCCTTCATTATTGACAAAGTTCTACCGGTGGAGCGTACCGTCTGCGGGATGCATCGGACAATCGACTCGAGCCAAACCCATGGAACGCGGCCAGACTCCGAAGGTTCTACGCCTAGTGCCGGACTCTGTGTTCGTCTCCTTACCTCCGTCAATTTTTTATATATATCCGCTATCTGTCTTTCTTTCTTTCTTTCTTCCCTTTTTCTTCACGGCCTTAAAAGGTTAAAATGTGTCTTGACTACACAATCTTGACGCGCCAGGCGTGCTCATTATACCTGGGGGCTTCTTATACAGAAGCTTAATATAACTATGTTCCGGGCTCTATGCCCCCTGCACATGTGTTACTTTTCCACATGTACCTTTTCTTCGCCATTATATGCATCGATATGACTTAAGTTTTGGCCAAGCTGGGTTGCCTGGCTCTTGTGTTTATGCCCTACATTCCCGTTAATTCGGCTAGGGCATAAGGGGAGCACCTCTGCGATTGTTACTGCCGGGTCAGCCGGATGTGTACCTCAGACTGGGTGAAGCCGAAAGCTAGCGTTCTTAAGGGAATATTCGGTCGGTGAACAAAAGATGACTTTTACTTATTGCAATACATGCCCCCAGATGTTTATATCCTGCGTCTCTTTTCGCAGTTCGGACATGCACATTAATGCATGCGTACCCAGGGAAAGGAACCCTTAACGGAACTATTCTCCCTGGAAGATGTTTCTTACTATCCATGTAATATAACATAGCTAGTTGGGTACTTGTCTGTTCAAGCACTTATGACCCCTACGCCTGGTTTCCACGCGTACCCCGGTTTTTACATAACTGAGCGGGTATTCGGATACACTCCGGACTGTCGAGTCCGGAGGTCGAAGCGAAAAGGTCCGCCATGACAAATGATTTACAATCCGGCTAGGGACAATATATGTCACTTGAAGTACACAGTCACTTAGACTGACTAAATTCTTCTTCTATACCATCCAACAGGCTGTCTAGCCTACAATCCTGTTGGGAATACTTTGCGGCTAATTTTACCTGGTCATACACCAAACTGACGGGGATCTCTTTCCCATCAGACCCCACAGGTCCGACCTCGGCCATGTGGTTCGGGTCAGCCTTGGTATATCGAGTCTTCACCATGGCCCAGGCTTCCCTTGCACCTTGTCGGCAGGCAGATATCTTCCATAATCGGAAGCGCCGCCGCGCTCCCTTGAGCATCTCTACGAGCTCCCCCATGCCTCCTGGCAGGGAGGCGGATGGCCACAAGGCCTGGGCAATGCCCTGCATCACCTGCCGAACTTGTTCGTGCAGTTGTGAGAGCTCTGGCAGAAGATCGCCCGCAGACCCGGGCATCTCCTCTCGGGACGACCCGTCAGCATACCTACAGATATAACTCTGTTAGCCGGTTTCTTCGCCGAACTCTATAAAAGTTCGTTCAAGCACTTACTAAAAATGCCGCGTCGAAGCCTCTTATTCTCCTTTACGGAGTCAGCAAGCTGGGCCCGAACATCTTTCAGTTCAACGCCCAGCCGGGTATTGGCATCTTGGAGATCGTTTTTCTCCCGCCTAACCTCGTAAGCACGCGCTCGCCAGCCTCTAGCTGTCGTTGAGCATGTTGCTCATCCCCTCGCACGACCTTCGGATTCACTCCGGGATCATCTGCAGAATCTATTGTTAGATTTGCATGCATGCCGAATACTAACTGGTACATGTCATTCTTTTTCGATAGGAACAAGTGTTACCAGATGGGGCCTTCTTGGACTCCTTCATTGCGGCAACTGCGGCCCGTAGCTGGGCTTTGCACTCCTCCAGCTCTTGAGACAACTGGGTATTCTTCTCCGTAAGAACCTACGCAAATAATGATCCTTAAATCAGTTGTGCCAACTGTTTCAAGTCTCAGGGGCTACTGATATACATAATTATCAGATTTTCTTACCCGTATATCCTTTACATACTGGTCCGTGGCTCTGGCAAGACCATTTTGAGCAGCTCGGATGTACGCGTCTCCTGAGTTGAAGGCATCGAACGCCTCTTCAGAGAAACCAGGGTCGCGGAGTACGGCCCGGCGACGCCTGTGATTCATGGCACTCTCCACTTCGGAATTCGTAGCGGACAGCCTATCCGCATCCTCTGTAGGAGGAACATCCGGTGTTGTCCCCACGTTAGCATCTGCCTCTAAGTCCGGCTCTGGAGCCCGGCTGGTGGAGGCGTGGCCGGCAGGCTCTCCGGATACGGTCCGGCGAGCGTTTTTTCCTGCCAGAACCATGGACGTTATTATATTTTAAAGACGACAACCACGGAGCGGGGTTCTTTTTCATACCTCTGCGACGGCGTCTCAGTCCTGACCGCCTTCCTTTTAAGCCTACCCGGCTTCGGTGCCCCTTGTTGGTGAGTCACCGCGGGTTCGGCATGGCGTCCCGAGGGCCTTCCCTGTAAGACACCATATGTGTGCGGTGGGTGAAGTGCAAAAAAGGGATCCTTCTCGGAAGTTGGGACTCCGGTTTTACTTACATGCGATGCAGGGAGCAGGCCAGGATAATCGGCTATGATGGCCACCAAGGCACCGTCGCAGCTTAACTGATAGAACGTCCTGTCGATGAGCTCCACAAATATGTCCGGATCTTCTTCGAGTCCGGGGTCGAGGGCCCGGTCAGGGTCCTCTGGCTGTGGAGACGGGCTGTGGACCTCCCTCACAGCTTTTCGCAGTTCCTGCTATGAAATAGCAAGGTAAATATTTATGATGAAGAATGCGGGAAGGTCTGGAGTAAAAGGTAGCAGCTCACCCAGTTTGGGGGGTTGTACATGGAGAATCCATCCCGTGGCTTAATGCGGATGAACTCCTCTTCCTCTCCTTTGTATAAATCGGACAGTATTTTCGCTAGAGCAGCGGCGGAGTCCGGACCTTTACGACCGCAGCGGGTGGCATCGTCTTCTCCATTGAAGTGCCACATGGGTTTCCCCCGATACTGAAGTGGCTGCACCCCCCGCATTATACATATTGACATAACCTCGATTATTGTCAGTCCTGATTTGGCCAGCGTTTTTATCCTGCCCATCAGGTAAAGGACCTCTCTGTTATCTTCCTCCTGGGGGCTCCGAGGGCGCCAGCTGCGGCGTTTCTTCAAAGGGGCATTATTAAACTCAGGAAGGCCCATCCGAATAGGGTCCGGAAGGGGGACGTCCTCCATATAAAACCACTCCGAAGGCCAGTCTTCGGATGTCTTCTTCGGAGTACCGGACAGGTATCCGGTCCCGACGATGCACCATATTTCGGCTCCGCCCACTTGATATGTTGAGCCCTCCTGTGTACGGGGTACGAGGCAGAATAGCCTCTTCCATAGCTCGAAACGAGCTTCGCAGCCCATAAACAGCTCTTAAAAGGCGACGTAGCCGGCGATGTGTAATATGGAGGCGGGAGTAAAGTTATGCAGCTGGAGGCCGTAGAACTCCAGGAGCCCGCGGAGGAATGGATCGATTGGAAATCCAAGTCCCCTCAATAAGTAAGGGACAAGGCATACCCGCTCCCCATGGATGGGCTTGGGAAGCTCTCCGCTTACTCCCCGCCATTATAAGTGGCTAGTCCGGCTCGGACGGGGACCATATACGCAGGAGGGAGAAACCCCTGGTTCTGTAACTCTACTAATTGGCTGTGGGGGACGGAACACTTCTCCCAATTGCCTGGCTTAGTGCTACGGGAGCGAGAGGAGGAGCTGCGATGGCCGGCCATGATGGGATGGCTTTTCCGGGCGCGCTCCGATGGATACTCGCTGTGGGAGGATGGTGTGATCTGGATCTGAGGATCCCCGACTCTTTAAATAGACGATTTACTCACATGGTTAGGGTGGCAAATGTAAGAAAGCCCCGACTTCTCGCATTCGCTCGACATGTGGAAGATAGCCATTATTAAGCACAGAAGCCGAGGAGTGCAACATTCATGGGAAGCCGGACACTACTCGACAGGTACTCAGGATTTGGAGAAGAACCCGCCTTGCAATGCCGAAGACAATCTGCGCGCCGGACTCATCGTCATTGAAGCCTGGTTCAGGGGCTACTGAGGGAGTCCTGGATTAGGGGGTCCTCGGACAGCCGGACTATATACTTTGGCCGGACTGTTGGACTATGAAGATACAAGATTGAAGACTTCGTCCTGTGTCCGGGTGGGACTCTCCTTTCCGTGGAAGGCAAGCTTGGCAATTCGGATATGTAGATCTCCTCCCTGCCCCCTCCGGTGTCTATATAAACCGGAGGGTTTAGTCCGTAGGACAACAACAATCATAATCATAGGCTAGCTTCTAGGGTTTAGCCTCTACGATCTCGTGGTAGATCAACTCTTGTAATACTCATATCATCAAGATCAATCAAGCAGGAAGTAGGGTATTACCTCCATCGAGAGGGCCCGAACCTGGGTAAACATTGTGTCCCCCGCCTCCTATTACCATTCGCCTTAGACGCACAGTTCGGGACCCCCTACCCGAGATCCGCCGGTTTTGACACCGACAGTAACCCGCCTAGGAGGGGCCGGGTTAAGCCCAGGGCGGCTTATCAAGACAAAGTCATGGGCTGATGAAGATGGCGGTTTATCATGTAGTCTCATTAAGGGCCCGAAACCCGAAGGTAGCTTAAGGCCCAATAATTGTAAACCGCCATATAAGTGTAACTTGTATTATATGGCATGTATATTTAGTTACCGAGCCGGACACGTTGCTTATGAGCCAGCTCGGACTCTGTAAGCCGACGGGCGTCAACCTGTGTATATAAAGGGACGACCCGGCGGCGAGTTAGGGACAAGAGAGAAGAGATCGAAAGCTAGGTCAAGCGTATTCGCTCCCTGGTAATCGAGACATAAGCAATACCACCTCAAAGTGGATTAGGCCTTTACCTTCACCGCAAGGGGCCGAACCAGTATATACTCCCTATGTCCTTTGTCCCGCTTAACCCCTTTAATCTAACCTTGTTGCGATGGCTCCACGACTAAGTCCTTGCACTAGGACATCTGCCGTGACAATCCCACGACACCTTTGGTCCCGGTTCCAGCCACCAACCGGGACTAAGGATGGTGGGCTAGGAGCGAGGCCCATTGGTCTCAGACGAAGGACCAATGGCCCCCGAGGCCCGGCCGGCGCCCTGGCCTCACGAACCGGGACTGATGCCCCCATTGGTCCCGGTTCATGAGTGAACCGGGATTAATGGCCTTTTCAGGCCTGGACCAAAGCCCTGTTTTCTACTAGTGTACCCTAGTTTTTTTTTTCAAAAGTATCCATAGTAAAAAATGGTTCTTCGTCTTACTACTCTCTCCGTTCCTAAATATAAGACCTTTTAGAGATTCCACTATGAACTACTCCCTCCGTTCCTTGATATAAGGTGTATAGATTTTTGAGAAAAAAATCCGAAATATAAGGTGTATTACGTTGCACCACTCACTTGGATAATTTTTTTGTAGGGATTTGATTACATTTCCTTATACCAGTCAAGCTCCTCTATTTTCTCATATCAATTAGTCAGGTGCAATCTCGCCCAAACGTTGTGAAATTTTTCCTCCACGTGCGTTCTTTAATTTCCGTGCCAAAAACTATACGCCCTATATTTAGGAACGGAGGGAGTATATATGGATGCATATAGACATATTTAGAGTGTAGATTCACTCATTTTGCTCCGTATGTAGTCCATAGTGAAATCTCTAAAAGGTCTTATATTTAGGAATGGAGGGAGTAGCATATTCTCTAGCAGATAAATTAAACCTGAGATCATGGATAAGAACATTTTTATCATCTGTGTTGATGTCAAGATTGTCTGTTGTAGGATACTCATCTTGTAGATTAAGATTTTTTTCGCGAATACGCAAAGCTTGCATATCATTTCATTGATAGAAGAAAGAGAAGAAGTACAAGAGAGGGTACAACACATGACACAGACGTAAGAGGGCGTGAACATGGTGCCCGGAGCAAAGAAGACATGGGATGCTCGGCCCAAACAAGAAAAACACAGCTAAACCCCTCTAATCCAGCCTCAAGCCATAGAAGGCAAGGAGACGGGACACATGAACTCAGACCGCGTCGCGACCTCACGAGAGCGTCCGCCCTGCATCCACTGCTCCAGACTCGATCGGATCAACGTACCCCCACCAATAGCGCCAGGAGATCGGGAAGTGGGCAGCAGGACCCCGCCTAGTCGGAGCCAGAAGACATGGGAGAAGCACCGTGGAAGTCGTACATAGCTCCTTAAAAAACCACGCCTTGAGCGGCAACCCGAACCAACATGAAGTCCAAAATCTCCAAAAACAAACACCGGGGACATCGTGAGCCAACAAGACGGCGCCTTCAAGAAGGAGGACGACGCCGTGGCGCCGCCGCCGTCCGATCCGAGGAATCGGACCTAGGGTTTCCCCTGAAGCTCGATGAGGGGCACAGAAAAGGGCCATAGCAGAGCCTCCAAGGAGGGAACGGCACTCGCAAGCGTCACCATTGCCAGCATCGGCAAGCCAAGCGGGGATTTCGCCCCGGCCCAAATCCGAGCAATCCCATAGCCGCTGGATCATGACAAGGAGGCGTGGAAACCAACGTTGGCCGAAACTGACACCACAAGAAGAGGAGCCACGTCCGGTGTAGCACGAAGGCACCTGCGTCGCCGGACACGCGAGCCTTGGACATGGCATAGGGACAAGGCAGTAGGTGACCGAGGTTGGGGTTGGGGAGGCGGCGAAGCATAGGAGGCCAACACGGGGCAAAGCGACGATACCAGCGATGCCGACGAGTCCAAAACTGGAGAGACGCAGATCCGGACCATCATAGCCGCGTCAGGACACCGGCAAACTGAAGAGGCTAGAGAACGCAGCCTCTCAAGCGCCGGGGACCGGAGAGGCACCGGCAAAGGACACCGGTGAGCCGAGGGCACCGGAGAACGCGGTCCAAGGCTGCCGTGGCCAGAGCCGCCCCGGTAGAAGGCCCACCGTGGGTCTCAAATGCCCGCCTTGCCGCCAGGCCAGCGCGCTGCAGGAGTAGCCGCCGCTGGGGAGCACCACCGGAAACCAAACAAGGCCGTAGTCCCGTAGCCATGACCGAAGGTCGGAGAAGACACCCGCCGCTGCGACGCCACCACAGGAGAGGTGGGAGGGGCCGAAGCAGCTGAGGAGGCCCCTGCCTCTTGCTCGGCCAGATCTGGCGGAGAGCAGGAGGGGACGGAGAGCATCGCCGGTGCCGAGCACGGGCAGCAGCCAGCTGACCGGAGGGGAGGGAGGGGAGGAGCGGGGCGGCCGGATCCGTGCTGGCACGAGCAGCAGCCGCCAGCGGTGGCCGAATCGCGCGGGGGTACTGGCCGGCGGCAGGAGGCCACCGAGCTGAGGGAAAAGCCTCGCCGCCGTCTTCACAGGTACCAGCACGCGCTTCGCCGGCTGGGCCTCTGGCGGCGGCGCGACGGGGGAGGGGTGGCGGTGGCGGAAGGTATGGCGCGGCTAGGGTTGCCCCCGAGGATTGCAGTCAGATTTGGATTGAATCTAGCTAAGATGATGGGGTCTCTAGATTAAGATTCGTTTATTCCTCTCCGACAACTATTGTTGAATTCTTTGAAGTGCTTGTTTTCTTACAAACTAATCAATAGATCATTCCTATGATTAGGAGCTAAATACCCGTGTGTTCCTACGGATAAAAAATATATTTAAATAATGGCGGCGTGTTACCGAATGTCCTCAAAGGCGCGATCAGAGCCCTCGACCTTCAGCGCTTGGTCGTCCTCACGGGCGAAACCGCCGACTCCGCTCCCAATCGTTTCTGCAACCGTCAGCGTGTGGACGTCCTGCACAACATGGCCGTCATTCATCGTGGCGAACGCTTGGCTGTCCATGTCGCGAGCGCATGGTGGCTGTTGTCCATATTAGCAAGCTGTCACCGAGAGCCTGTTGGCAGTTGCACAAGTCAGCGGAAGCTTGCTGGCCGTCATCGCCCGCGAGCGTCTTCAAATTGACTCAACATGATTAACTGCCCCTCTAGTTAATTAATTGTCTGCCTAATTAAGAAAATCCTACAAATATCTGCGGGTCTAATTAAATTGACTTTCTACTTAATTAATTGCATTAATGACTTGACTTTCAAACTGATTCGAAGAAGAAAAATCCCTATTTAAATGGACCTAATTAATTGCACCAGTAATTAACTTGTCTTGCTAATTAATTTTATTAATGGTCTTATTTTCAAATCGATTTGGCGCTCGAATCGCCATGTGATTAATTCAGTGCATTAATTACTCGATTTTTAGATGTATTCGGCACAGAAAAATCTCAATTTAAATGGACCTAATTAATTGCACAAATAATTCATTGTTGGTGCAGTAATTTCTTGATTTCCAAATTGATTCGGTACTCGGTTTTCATATTATTTTCGCATTACTAGCTGCATGCGAACGACTACATACACATCTTTTTTTAATAGTAGATATTAGAGATCACCATGATCGATTCCTTTTCTTAACAACGTTACTAAATTTGGCAGATAAAAGAAGGATTAAGTAGATTAGTCGGCTAAAAACCACTTTAACTAAACTCGTAAGATAAAAAGAATCGGTGTGGAAGATTCAACCGGAATGGAGGTGATACTACGAACTCGTGTATAGGCTTGCGCGATTCTGATGGTATGCCGAGCACATAATAATAGGTTGATGTGATTTGATTTGATTTGGGTATCAGTAGTGGAAGGAAAGAAACGTTTGAATTTAGTTGAGATTTTCTTAAGATTTGATTTGAACGAGTAAATGTTTGACGTTGTTTTGAGAAAGTGATGACTTGATTGAGTTAATGCATGCGTCAAATGTGCCTGTCCATATTGGTTGCGCTTGAGAGAAAGGTCGCCAGTAAGATGCGCGCGGGCGTAATGTAGCGTTGGTGGAACACGAGGCGACACTACCAATTCCCCACTTTAGAAGTAGAGATATCGATTTAACTGTATGGTTTCCTTTTTTCATCACCGTTAGTTGCATACCTTTTCATCGCAAAAAAACAAAAAGTTGCATACCTTTCTATAGATGATATGGCTCTGTAGCTAAAAGAAAATTCGGCAAGTATCCGGAGTCACACGAGTAGATTAGCAAGCACGAGAAATCGAATCGCCTAAAAACGAGAACTCATCCAATCTACTTTCGCTGCTCTTGTGAACTCTTCCTAGGAACTACGTACCTGTGGGGATCTCTCCATTTTTAGGGCCCGGACCTGTTGGGAAGATTGACGACCTGCCAAGCAGGACACATATGAGGAAGAAAAACGCCGCCAGCAACCACGCACGGCCGACCACAAAATGACCTCTGCAGCCGGCCGTCAACACACATGAGTACGACATAGGAAAACCAAGGCCCCACATCAACACCATATCGTCAGGGAAATCGTCATCGGAGCTGCCAACCATATTACTTGTTGCTCAAACGGATGTGTCTAGCACTTGAGCGACAAGTAATATGGATTGAAAGGAGTAATAACTCTATGAATTTCGCTTTTAAGCAGTTTTCGCCGAGACTAGACAACTTTGTGACTCGAGGATACAGAGTGCCCAATTATTAAATCAAAGCTTCAAGTGCACTTGGCATGGTAAACATCTATTCAAGTTCTATAGGATGGTGCAAACTTTGCAGTAGCAAGCGTTGAAGACCGTCCCACCGCACCAATACTGCTCGAGTTTTCTGTGAGTTGCCTCTGCCTCCAGATGACAGAACCGCTGGCAGTTAGACTTGGTGCATATGACCAATCTAAGGCCTGTTTTCTCACAGATCTCTGTGCATCCCAAATAAATTAAGGGTTAGATATACCATGTTATAAGAATAGCGAGACGTCAATTGTAAGAATATACCATGTTACACTATTGCATAATTGATAACACATAATATGCCTCAAGGACATATAAAAAATGTGGTCCAACATCGTTTTTAAGAAAACTTCTCGTATTACAATCTTGAAATATACTCCCTCCGCCCGGGTTTAATTATTAGGCCCTCTCTTATTTTGGGCTAAAGTTTGATCTAAAAATTTAACTAACAAAATGTAAAGTATATGTCACAAAAGTTATATCATTGGAAAGCTCTTTCAAATACAAATTCAACAGTATAATTTTTTATAGCATATACTTTATATTTTACTAGTCTACAGATGGTCAAAGTCTGGCACAAAATACGAAGGAGCCCAATAAACCCGGACAGAGGTAGTACTACATGTTTTGATAGGTTATTCCTCACAAACAACCTATTTCATAAGAAACCTACTTCAGAAAAAGAATAGCTAGCTAGAACATACCTGCACTCATACTGCTTCCTAAGAGCACAAGCATCACCACAAAACCAGCTGCGACGGACTGTTTGTCCATTCCTGAATTCCACACCCGACGAGGCCTGTGAAATGGTATACAATGTCAAAGGATAAGAGACGATCGACGTATCATATATATAGAGTCAAAGAGAAATATAACTTCTTTCATAAGACATCTTGACTGCGCGCGTACCAGCAGGTGGTCCCTCACCACTGAGGCTAAAGGGATAGATGATGTCTTTTTTTTGCGAGATAGGGATAGATAAGGTCAATGGATATAGTTAACAAGCCATCCATTGACCTTTAGAAAAAGACATAACAAAGTGCATGCGACAGATATCTTATGATCAAGGAAAAACTGAGGGTTTGACTCGCATCGCAGTTAATCTATCCATTGACCTTCAGCCTGCATGCATGCAGCTCTAGCAGTTACTAGTACGTGCCTTAGTAACTAAGCATATACTACTACTACGTAAGCCATGACGTCTACTTAGCACTTGACGTCAGCTCACACGTAGTATAGTCTAGTCGGTTCGTTGCAGGAGCTGAGCCCTCCGGTTGTAATCATTCCATTCCAATTCAGCTTCAAAGCTCTCTCTGCCTCGTGTGTGTGTGCGCGCGCGCGCGCACGCTGTGCATTAGTGTGTGTACGTGCTAGTGTATTTGAGCACAAAGTAGTACTAGTACACATCCACTCTGTCTCTTATCAGATTACAGAGTGGAGTCCATTCTGAACCTTGAATTTATACGGCTGGCCCAAATCGAACCCTAACCTTTTAATCCCTAAAATCAACACCCTGTACTCTTCGATCCCATTCAATCTCGACTCTACATCTGTTTGGCAGACCAGGAAAATGGTTATCCCGGCAGGGATCAACGGCTACTCTCACTGACTACATTGGCCCACTTGTCAAATCCATCTTCCATCCCCAACCCTCTCATCTCGCTCGAAATCAGCACACGGTGAGAGGAGATGTTGCAGCTGTCTGTGTCGCCTGGTCTGCGAGGGAGCAAGGAGACCAGGGATTTCTAGACAGGTGTGGAGCTGATGACAATGGCGGGCCCCGTGAACGTCCGTGACTTAGTGCCGCCGACGCCGTGCACGTAGATGGGTCTGTAGGGGTTCGGCCGGAGGATGCGTCAGCTGAGACGACAAGGCTGGGCAGGGTCTGGAGCGGCTGATGTCCCATCACGAGGCTCAGGTGGGGAGGCGCCGCACCTCATAGACCGGCTGATCGCCTGCCGTGGCATGGCCATGCCGGCGCTGGGAAGGACGGCGTCACAGACCTCAACATCAAGGCGCTACTCTCCATACGCACATAATCGATGCGCTCACCCTGTAAATAACGATACAAGCATGCTGCATGCATGCATCACACATGACACATGTACCGTCTACGTGCAATGCAAATGCAGTACATGTTCATGGCGCTGGCGAAGATGCTGGCGAACCTAGAAACACTGATACTCCGACGAGACTAAGAAGAGATGAACGACGTGGTAAACTGTCGCGCCTCACATGCCTTTGCGCCATCTGCAAAGAGACCGTCCGCAAGCACCTCGACGCACTTGGGCGCCACGTCGACGTATTCCGCAAGCTCGAGCATTGCCTGTTGGCCGGCTACAGCGTGAGGCACTCCTTGCTCGATGGGCACCGTCTCCTCATCCAGGCCAACGCTTGGGAGCTCGCTCGAATGCCCGCGCCGCCCCACCCATTCTTCATGCACGAGTCTCAGAGATAGGCGACAGACGCGTGCACCACGGTCGCTTCAGGACGCGTGCTCATTCGTGTCTCCGTCCTTGTCCGTGCTCACCGAACAGGAAGCTGTACTGAGGCGTGCAGGCCACATGATACTGTGAGGCAGATGTACATGCACTCGTGAGTCACAAATTCAACAAAGACAAAAGGACATGTACCACCGCTAAGCGTGGAGGAGTAGGGGACCGAGGACGCCGTCGATGCAGCCGACCCAAACGATCGACCACGGTAGTTCTCGGGAAAGAGAGACAAAGAGAAATAGAAAAATGTAAATATGACATGTGGGGCTATATAGTCAGTGACAGTAGGAGATTATCCCGGCCGGGGTTGTTATTTTCCCAACCTGCCAAGCTAGTCTGTACGGGTCTAGGGTTGGGAATCACAGGGTGCTGATTTCAGGGATTGGGAGGTTAGGTTTTAATTCAGACGAGCCATTTGAATTCAAGGTTTAAAGCAGACTTCATCCCAGATTACACGAGAATTAGTCTGTGGTTTCTACATGCAATTAAATAATTGGAAACAAGCGAGGCTGCATCGATTCAGAGAGGCAACGAATTAAGGGCATTCTGGTGCATGCGGCATGCATGTCACGTAGAATTGCTCCTTCTTTCACTCGTCCTCCTCTCCTCTGCCTCATGTGCTCTTATGCTTTTTTCAATGCGTGCTTACGGATTTGTTCTACCAATACGTACTAGATTAAAGAGTTTGAAACAAGTTTAAGTGCAGATAATATACACTGATTTGTTGGATTCTTTCTTTCCTGGGATCCACTGTTAACAGATTTCTTTTTAATACTTCTATTGCAAATGATTGATCAAACTCCTATTTTCTCAATACAGCAAGCATTATTTGGAAAGCCACTATATTGATTCGCCTCAAATACGTACATTAATTCTCCAAGGTGGCAGATGGTAATTCTGAATTTCAGGTAACAAGTTTTGTTGATTACCCTCTAAAACAAGTTCCCAAAATTCTTAGTAGCACCCAGTAAATTTTATATCATATAAGCGCTTTTCTGTGATTTACATTCGGAGATCCTCCAATAGCAGACTTTAGAAAAAATTACAACTCTGAATAAATGAAGGGGGTATGTTCGGACAGGCGCACAGCAAGTGCACTTCCACACATACACGTAGTAGCTTCCTGAATAATTCCGTATCATCCATTAGCATGCTCCAACCTTTCTTTGACTGTTTCATTCCTTCAGATTGTCTCTCTTTCTGGTTCTTAACGACAAACAATTCTTTCTCTAACTGTTCTTTACATAAATCATTACTGGTCGTCTCACAAGAACCTCCGGCGCCAACGGCGGCGATGCTTGTGGGTGTCGTGTCCCTCTTGGGGGCGTCATTGTGGTCTCACTTCCCGCGTCAAGGCTCTGGGTGGAAACCCTTGATAGTATCTTCGGTATTGACAGAGGTGGCGTGTTGCATCACACCCTCTTGTGGGCGTCGTCATGGAGCTTAGGTGCCCTTCGGTTGCGTTTCTTCGACATCGGTGGCGAGCTTGGATCCTACATCGAAGCTCCTTCGGCTCTGGCTTGGAGTGGTCTTGATAACTCCCTATGTTTTACACGCGACGTCGAGGGCATCACTCTCGGTCCTTGTTCTCTGCAGGTAGGATCGGCGCTTCACGGCCTGGAGCGAGAGGGAAAGGGGTCCTCTCCGGCAACAACTTGGTGTGTGTTGCATCGACGTATGGTAGTTTCTCATGGAGGCGCGGTCTTTCTTCTAGTCAGTAGTCTCGGGTGAGCCGTGATGGAGTGTGGGCACTCCTCTAATCTTGTTTTATCTTTGATCTGCTTTGTAAGGGGTTTCACCCATCACTTTGTATCGGTTTGGGCATGTTGCTTTATATATAAAGCGGGGCGAAATCTTTTTTCTTAACTGATTATAATTAATGGAACAACGCTTAATTTCAAATACAAAGCTAAAAAAGCAAAAATTGTTTGGTAATTAGTTCCATCCATCACCCACTACAAACAACACACAAGCGGCATTGGCTGTAGAGTTTTGGATATTTTGGGCTAGGCTGGTTCCCTGTCTACAAACCAGATGAAAGAAAAAATGGGTTGCACAACCAGACACAAGCAGCTAGCCAGCCAAAAGGTGGAAGGGGGAATGATCTTTAGTCCCACATCGCTAGTGTATGGAGGATTACACCAACATATAAGGAGGCACCTCATGCTTCACTTAGATAAAGTGCTACGTGTACACCACAAGTGTATAGCATGTCTTTGGCCATGGACTTTGGATGCTTGGCGTGACCACGTGCTTTTCAGTCATGTAGTCTCGTTGTGGAAGCATTTCTTAATCCATCAGACGTGTTATATTGATAAACTTTCTTGCCGAAATTCTCACTACTTGTCTATTTTTTTCATTATTTGTAAGGCAACAAAAACTTTAGGTTGTTGAGTGCAAAATGATAGGGTCTTGGCTGTAAGATTATGTCATTTGTGGGGATAGAAAAAGAAAAGGCAGGTTGCCACGAGCGAGCGTGGTTGTTAGCCTCTTGGTGGGTATAAAGTTAGACATCAAACATATTTACCTGCAAAACAAATGAGGTTTGAGGTAGAAATGAGTAAGCAAGTCAAAATATTTGTACCCCTTGGTGGGTTCACTAGTAGAAAACGGCCCATCGGTCCCGGTTCCAGAGGGCCTTTAGTCCTAGTTCTGGAACCGAAACAAATCTATCGGGACTAATGTCCAAAACCTTTAGTCCCGGTTGGCTTACAAACCGGGCCCAAAGGGGCTCCGCGTGGCCGCTGTGGGGCGCCCAGGGAGGAGGACCTTTAGTCCCAGTTGGTAACACCAACGGGGACCAAAAGGCAGCCACGCGTCAGCAGCTCCCAGGCTAGCTACTACATACAGAGAGAACTCGGCGCTAGCTACTACATATAGGGAGAACTCGACGCTAGGTAGTAAGCAATGAAGGAACCATTAATTACAGAACATCACTAGTAGAAAAAGGGTCAAATGTCAAGCACATTAGTGCCGTTTGATTTTGAGCCGGCACTAATGTGTGCATTAGTGTCGGTTCCAACGGCTAGCCGGCCGCTCTCATTAGTACCGGTTCGTGGCTAACCTTTTGCACCGGTTCGTGCCACGGACCGGTACTAAAGTGAGTAGTGGCAGGATGTTGTCAGCCCGGGGCCCCTCTAGCACCTTTAGTACCGGTTCGTGGCACGAACCGGTGCTAAAGGTCGTCGTACATAAACCCTTCGTCCACCCGAGCTCGCTCCGTTCTTCCCCTTTCCCCTCTCCTCTCCGTTCTTCCCCTCTTCCTCTCGAGCTCATCACACATTTTGCCCAAAATTTGTCAAGATTTGAAGGCCCCCATCCATTCAAATGATCACAAAGGTTAGCAACTTTGTCCTTTCATCTCTCATTACTAGATTAGCTCTTGCAATGCTTTGTATAGTGATTAATTTATGAGTTTAGTAATTTGGGAGGAAATATATGTGCTAGTATTTGATTTATATGCAATTTGAGGTCAAAATAACACTTAGTTTGCATATGTAGGTGTGGTTTACTTAGTGCCTTCTAAATCTCCGTCGTAACCACCGTCGATCGCCCGCACCGTCCCGTCGCCGGCACCACCTTGTGGTGAGCCTCTTGTTCATGAATGTTTTACATTACCAAATTGATGTTTGTGTGATTTGGATATATAGTTACTCATATGATTATCTTACCCGTACGTTGTTTGTTATACATAGTGCCATGGTTTTGATATCCGTCCCCGTCGGTCCTCGTCCTTGTTATGATTCAGATGTGGTATATTCTCTTTCAAAACTAGTTGTTGCATTTCGTGTTTATGACAAATTATTATGCCCATCAAGTTGACATAGATATTTTTATCTAGGAGGTTTGTGAACCGGAAATTCCAACCGACCCTATTGTCGAGAGGTTAAATTTGGTTGAAAGAGAAAACGAGTATTTGAAAGAAAAATTGAACAAGAATTGAGGGGGAGAAGATGGAATTGGAGTTGCATGTTGTCGATGTCGTCGATGATCACAAGATCAAGATGGAGAAAATGCGCTTGAAGATTAGAAAGATTAGAAAATATGCCATTGATAGTGAGGCTTGGTACCATTATGCGGTTGGATCAATTGTTACCTTAGTTGCGAACTTGATCGCATTTGTTGTTGCATGTAATTGCTTTAGTTAGAGAGTTATTTGTTTGTTGCATTTAAGTGTTGTATGAACTTGTATTAATTTGGTCTTTTCGGTGTTGTGTAATGAAGATGAGCCGACAATGGATGTACGATGACCGATGCTCTCCCGAGTTCATTAATGGCGTGCAAACTTTTCTGCTTGCGACTGAGGCAAACAAGCGGGCGGATGGTTTTATGCCTTGTCCATGTGCTGTCTGTAAGAATGATCACAATTACTCTACATCAAGAACCATTCACGTCCACCTGTTTAAGTCCGGTTTCATGCCCCACTATAATGTTTGGACCAAGCACGGAGAAAGAGGGGTTATGATGGAAGACAATGAAGAAGAAGAGGACGACGACAGCTATCCTGGCCATGGGTTCCCTGAATACGATGATACAACAATGGGGGAAGAAGCTGAGCCGGCAATGCGGGAAGAAGCTGAAGAAGAGGCATCAGATGAGCCCGTTGATGATCTAGGTCGGGCCATTGCCGATGCAAAGAGAAACTGCGCAAGTGATTTGGAGAAGAAGAAGTTGCAGCGCATGTTAGAGGATCACAAGAAATTGTTGTACCCGAATTGCGAAGCTGACAAGAAAAAGTTGGGCACCACACTGGAATTGCTGCAATGGAAGGCAGAGAATGGTGTATCTGACAAGGGATTTGGAAAGTTGCTGGTAATGATAAAGAATATGCTTCCAAAGGACAACGAATTGCCCGAGAGTACGTACGAAGCAAAGAAGGCTGTCTGCCCTCTAGGGTTAGAGGTGCAGAAGATACATGCATGCCCTAATGACTGCATCCTCTACCGCGGTGAGTACGAGGATTTGAACGCTTGCCCGGTATGCGGTGCATTGCGCTATAAGATCAGCCGCGATGACCCTGGTGATGTCGAGGGCGAGCGCCCCAGGAAGAAGATTCCTGCCAAGGTGATGTGGTATGCTCCTATAATACCACGGTTGAAACGTTTGTTCCAAAACAAAGAGCATGCCAAGGCGATGCGATGGCACAGAGAAGACCGTAAGAAAGACGGAAAGTTGAGAGTACCCGCTGACGGGTCGCAGTGGAGAAAAATCGAGAGAAAGTACGGGAAGGAGTTTGCAGATGACGCAAGGAACGTATGGTTTGGTCTAAGCGCAGATGGCATTAATCCTTTTGGGGAGCAGAGCAGCAACCATAGCACCTGGCCTGTGACTCTATGTTTGTATAACCTTCCTCCTTGGTTGTGCATGAAGCGGAAGTTCATTATGATGCCAGTGCTCATCCAAGGCCCTAAGCAACCCGGCAACGACATTGATGTGTACCTAAGGCCATTAGTTGAAGAACTCTTACAGCTGTGGAATGGAACAGGTGTACGTGCGTGGGATGAGCACATGGGGGAAGAATTTGACCTAAAGGCGTTGCTGTTCGTGACCATCAATGATTGGCCTGCTCTCAGTAACCTTTCAGGACAGACAAACAAGGGATACCGCGCATGCACGCACTGTTTGGATGATACCGACAGTATATATTTGGACAATTGTAGGAAGAATGTGTACCTGGGACATCGTCGATTTCTTCCGAGCAGGCATCCCGTAAGAAAGAAAGGCAAGCATTTCAAAGGTGAGGCGGATCACCGGACGAAGCCTCGCCACCGTACTGGTGCTGATGTACATGATATGGTCAAGGATTTGAAGGTAGTCTTTGGAAAGGGTCCTGGCGGACAACCTGTTCCGAATGACGCTGACGGACGCGCACCCATGTGGAAGAAGAAATCTATATTTTGGGACCTGCCCTATTGGAAAGACCTAGAGGTCCGCTCCGCAATCGACGTGATGCACGTGACGAAGAATCTTTGCGTGACCCTGCTTGGCTTCTTGGGCGTGTATGGGAAGACAAAAGATACACCTGAGGCACGGGAGGACCAGCAACGTATGCACGGAAAAGACGGCATACATCAGGGTCATGCCAGCTACGCTCTTACCAAAGAAGAGAAGGAAATCTTCTTTGAATGCCTGCTCAGTATTAAGGTACCGTCTGGCTTCTCGTCGAATATAAAGGGAATAATAAACATGGCAGAGAAAAAGTTCCAGAACCTAAAGTCTCATGACTGCCACGTGA
This sequence comes from Triticum aestivum, assembly GCF_018294505.1. Taxonomy (NCBI): domain Eukaryota; kingdom Viridiplantae; phylum Streptophyta; class Magnoliopsida; order Poales; family Poaceae; genus Triticum; species Triticum aestivum. Next base: position 3,989,690 of record NC_057808.1, on the reverse strand, counting down.
TTATGACGCAACTGCTTCCGGTTGCATTGAGGGGGCTTCTACCGGATAACGTTCGATTAGCCATTGTGAAGCTATGTGCATTCCTCAATGCAATCTCTCAGAAGGTAATCGATCCAGAAATCATACCAAGGTTAGAGAATGATTTGGTGCAATGTCTTGTCAGTTTCGAGTTGGTGTTCCCACCATCCTTCTTCAACATCATGACGCACGTCCTAGTTCACCTATGCGAAGAGATTAACGTTTTGGGTCCTGTATTTCTACACAATATGTTCCCCTTTGAGAGGTTCATGGGAGTCTTAAAGAAATATGTTCATAACCGTGCTAGGCCAGAAGGAAGCATCTCCAAGGGCCATCACAATGAGGAGGTCATTGAGTTTTGTATTGACTTTATTCCTGACCTTAAGCCGATTGGTGTTCCTGAATCGCGGCATAAGGGCAGACTGGAGGGAAAAGGCACGCTAGGAGGGAATCAACTAATATGTATGGACGGACATTCTATCACTGAAGCACACTACACGGTTATACAGAATTCCGCCTTGGTGGCTCCGTATATGGACGAACACAAGAATTTTCTACGCTCCAAACACCCGGAGCTGTCTGATGACTGGATTACACGTGAACAAACCAGGAGTTTCGCCAGCTGGTTGCAGACACGTACCATGCATGACGCCTCTATTGAAGATGACATGTACTCGCTGTCCCAGTTACCATCTTCTAATATAATGACTTTCAAAGGGTACGAGATAAATGGAAATACATTTTACACGATCACCCAAGATAAGAAGAGCACCAACCAAAACAGTGGTGTCCGCTTTGACGCAACCACCAAGACGGGAAAGGAAACATATTATGGTTACGTAGAGGACATATGGGAACTTGACTATGGACGTGGTTTGAAGGTCCCTTTGTTTCGGTGCAAATGAGTCAATATGACACGAGGCGGGGTAACGGAAGACCCGCAGTACGAAATGACAATAGTGGATCTCAACAATCTTGCGTATGCAGACGAACCATTCGTCCTAGCCAATGATGTGGCACAGGTTTTCTATGTGAAGGACATGTCTACCAAGCCGAGAAAAAGAAAAGATAATGAAGCTAATGCATCATACGATGAGCCAAAGTGCCACATAGTTCTTTCTGGGAAGAGAAACATCGTGGGAGTGGATGACAAGACAGACATGTCAGAAGATTATGAAAAGTTTGATGAAATTGCTCCATTCACAGTGAATATTGACCAGAGCATCCAGTTAGATGATGAAGATTTTCCATGGCTACGGCGCGGAGGGACACATGCGAAGAAAAAGTTTCACACCCAAAGATCTGGGATGTGATCGGCTTCACTATCATCACTTTCTTCTGTGTTTCACACCCAGGAGGGAATCTCTGTAATAGTTAGGGTAGTTATGTGTTTTGGCATTTGAAACGCGAAGAAATTTTATGTGCAAACAAATTCTTTCATGCATTTACTGATTTTTTCAGCTAAATGACCCTGAAATTGAAAAGCATTTCAAATGAACTCAGAAAAGGTTGAAAGTTGGCATGGTATCATAATTTCACCCACATAGCATGTGCAAAAAAGTAGAGAGGGTTACCGCAAAAACTGGATGCACTTCGTGTACAAAATGGACAATCTCTTTCGAGGTATCAGGGTTTCGGACGAAAACTCATCTGTTACAAAGGCATTTTATTTTTTAAATAACCTAAGCATTACCAAATTGAATATAATGATAAAACACACTAATATTAAACATAAGAAAAAAGAATCACTGAAAAATCTATTTTCAAAGTTAAGTTATTCACAAACTAGTGATTCACACAAATTTCAAATAATTCAAAATTTAAACTATTCAAATTTGAAAACTACCGGCACTAACAGAAAGTTTGTAATTTTTTGTACCTAAAGCAAAAATATTCACAAAGAAACTCTAAATACAGCAAAAAACAACTCAAAAATAAATAAACCGAAACTAAATAAAGCAAAAAAAAAAGAAAATAAAAAAGCCCACCTACTGGGCCAGAGCGGCCTGCATACGACTAGAAACCCAACCTGTAGTTGGGCCAGGATGCAGGCCCGCAAGCCCAGTAGGCCCATAGGCAGAGTAGGAGAGGTAGGCCCAGAAGGCCTGCTTTTGAGAGGAGCTCAATGCAGTGCCCGCGCCGGGGCATATAAACTGGTCTTGGCGCTCCTCAACTAGCGAGGTGGGACTAAACTTCTGCGCCCCTCGCCTGGCAGTGCACCCCCTTTAGTATCGGGTCGTGGCTCCAACCGGTACTAAAGGGGGGTCTTTAGTACCGGCTGGTGCCACCACCCGGTACTAAAGGGGGGCGCTTCCCGCCACTTGGCTTGGCCAAAACAGACCTTTAATATCGTTGGTGGCTCCAACCGGTACTAAAGGGATGTTCTATATAAGAAAACACTTCAAAAAAAATTCAGTTTCTCATCTCTCCCTCTGCTTCTTTCTCCTCTGCCCCGTCGCCGCCGCCCCTCGTCGCCGTCCCGTCGCCGTCCGTCGCCGTCCCCGTCGCCGTCCGTCGCCGTCCCCGTCGCCGCCCCGGCCGTCCCCGTCCCCGTCGTCCCCGTCGTCACGCCCCGCCCCGTTGCCGCGCCCCGCCCCGTCGTCGCGTCGTCCCTGCCCGGCCCGTCCCCGTCCGCGTCGTCGCCGCCCCATCCCCATCCCCGTCGTCACCGCCCGTCTCCGTCCCCATCGCCGCCCCCCATCGCCGCGCCTCGCCGGTGAGCTCCTACCCCTGCCGCCGTGTCCACACACACACATTGTTTTTTATTTATAAATTTTAGTTATAGAAATTTTTCTATTTTTTAGTTATAGAAATATCTATAGAAATGTTAGAAATTTTTTCTGTTTTTTAGTTATAGAAATATTAGAAATGTTAGTTATATAGAAATGTTATAAATTTTTCTGTTTTTTAGTTATTGAAATATTTATAGAAATGTTAGCATTTTTTCTGTTTTTTAGTTATAGAAATATTAGAAATGTTATAGAAATGTTAGTTATATATATAGAAATGTTAGAAATTTTAGAATTAGTTTTAGCTAGATGAATTAGATTAATGTCAAATTGTTAGAATTTGCATATAGAATTTTAGTTATCACAATCCAATCATTTAAAAAATGTTACTTTTTGCGGGCATATAGTATTTGTTCTCGATGATGCCCGGTCCGCATCCTCGCCGTCGACCCGTTCGCGACGACGTCCGGCTGACCCATGTCCGGGACTGGGCTCCGCCGGGCTGGCACTGGGAGGTGCTACCTGGAGGGGTGCGCCGCTTGGTGAGGAACCCGGCCTCGGGTCCCGTCGTCGACCCTGATCTCCTTTGGTGGCGTTCGCGTAGGCCACATTCGGTGCAGTGGGATCCGGCCCCGCCGGAGGTGGTGCGTCGCCGTGTCAGGGAGGAGGACGAGCACGTCCATCGCTACATGGCTGCTATGGACGTCAAGTTCTCCAATACCTGGCAGGTTCTTTGGGCAGATGACCGGAGATATGATCCTGTGATGGTTCCTTCTCTTTGGGTGTCCACCGCTCGGGCCCCAGGAACCGCGAGTGGCCTAGATTCTTCTGTACTATTCGATCTTTATTAGCTACCTAGCTAGTGATGTATTCGATATATAATATTCGAGAGGATGTATTCAAGATTATATATATTATTCGAGATGATGTACTCGAGATTATATATCATTCGAGACGATGCATATTATGTACTATATGATTCAGTTTTTCCTTATTGACTGCATCCATGCATTGTAATTTGAATACTAAATTGTTTTATATTTCTTCTGTATTAGTTAAGTAAAAGCTATATGGCGGACAATACCGGCGGAGAGAGAGAAGAGGAATTGTTCGAGATCATACGCAGCCCTTGCAGGCTAGATGATGTGAATGAAACAAATGACGGCTCCCAATATCTGAACAATACCGGGGAGGGTGATGATAAGATATTCGATCTCGACGACCGAGCTGATGAAGTCATGAACTATGATTATGATTATGATTATGATGATGCAGACAATGTTTATGATGACACAGACAATGTTGACCTTGAAATAACAAAGACTACCGGCGAGGTATATTTATATAAGCAGGCATCTGGTGATCATCACATGTTTTTCTTGATTCGAAGATATATTAACGAATCGATCTTTCTTCTTTCAGCCCTCCGGATCGAGCAAATCTGCTTCTATAGACAGCAGGATAAAGCGAGGCCCGGGCAAAAAGTTGAAGGAGGGTGTAAAGTACAACATCGACTCCATCAAAGCTAATGGCGAACCCCTCACGCCTAAGAACATTGCAAACAAGTGGACCCGTCAGTGCGGAGTTCTTGTGAAGGACCAACTCCCGATCTCCATTCAAGAATGGAAAGAGCCAAAAACTAAACGCCCAGATGTTACTTGGGTCGACGACAGAGCAAAACAAAATCTTTGGGAATCTCTGATGGAACACTTCACCCTACTAGATTATTTCACTGATGCAGATGTGCAGAAAGTCAAGGACGCTGCTCTTAAGAGGATGGCAATTGCATTCAACACCCACAAGAAAACTGTATGGGCCAACTACCTCGCTGCAGAAAGGAAGACTCCAGAATTCAAGGGAACACTGGAGAAGCAAAGAGAACACTGGACCGCTTTCGTGAAATTCAAGGAATCAGAATTATGTAAGGAACGGTCGAGAAAAAACAAGGCCAATGCCGCAAAAAAGATGCAGTTCCATAGGCTGGGGCCAGGTGGCTACGCGGTGGCAATGCCTAAGTGGGATAAGTCTGAGCAAGAGATGGAGGATGCAGGGGTCACTCCGGTTACTAGGAGCTGCCCCCGCAGGTGCAAAACTTGGTTCTATGCCCATGGGGGGCGTTGGACCTGAAGACAGGCCTAGTTTCGAAGAAGGCAAGTCTAAAAGGAGCCGAACAAAAGTTACTTGACGCAATAGAAGATGCTCGAAAGGGGGTGTTCACGCCCAACAGAGAGAACGACGAGCTTACGCGCGCCCTGGGAAATCCTGAACACCTGGGAAGAACACGAGGCAAGGGCGTTATTCCCTGGTATGAGGGCTTTTCGGAATGGAACGACGACTACAGGACCCGTGCAAGAAGGAAGATGGAGGAGGAGAAGAAGAGGAAGCTGGAGGAGGAGCAGAGGAAGCAGGATGCAGAACGCCTTCAAGGCCTAGAAGCAAGGCACGCGGACTTGGCACTCAAATTCCAGCAGCACCAGCAGCAGATCGACTCACTTAGCCAGGAAAGGGGGTCTCAGCAGCGGCAGCAGCAAGGGGATGATCTTCCAACATTGGATAGCACCGTCCCATCCATGCCGAGAAGCAGCGTTGGTTCCGCCCTAGGCGACGCACTGCTGGATACATACCCTGTGGATGACATTATAGAGAACACTAACTGTGAGCTACACTTCAAAATGAAGAACATATCCATGGAGGTGGCGGACGCCGTTGGTTTTACAATTACCCCAGAAGCAACCTTCCATTGCAACCCGATTCCAGCGGGCTATGCTCGTGTCTTGGTTGATGAGGTGGTGGACCCATATTCGGGGCTACAGCTTGAAATTCCTAGAGGTGATGACGAGCACACACTGGGAGAGGCCATACATCGTATCATCCTATGGAGAAAGGATTGCATCGTCTTTCGAAATCCACCGACACCGCGTCTGCCGGCTCCTCCTCGAAGTCCGCCACTGAGTCAGCAGACTCCCGCTCTTCCAAGTCCACGAACGCGTGAGCCGACTCCTCCTCGAAGTCCACCACCGTGTCAGCAGACTCCCGCTCCTCCAAGTCCACGAACGCGTGAGCAGACTCCTGCTTCAAGTCTGGCACAGCGTCAGGCCACTCCTCCTGTTTCAAGTCCGACACCGTGTCAGGCCACACCTCCTGCTTCAAGTCCGGCACAGTGTCAGGCCACTCCTCCTTCTCCAACTTAGCCACGTCAGCCGTCTCCGCCGCCTCAGAAATCGCAGAAGAGACACGCCGCAGCTATGGTGCGTAGCGGTACGAGTCGAGGTAGTACAGGAAGTACAGGCGGAGACAAGCGATATAAATATGGTCCAAGCCTCGCTCCTCTTCCTCAGAGGCCTTACGACATGACCGAGGAGCAAAACGATTCCATAGTGAAGGCCCAAGTGGATGCCCATTTTGGACCGAAACCGGCACCGCCGCCGAGGGAGAAAGTTCCTGAGGAAAAGATTGACCACTTCATTCGTATGGCTAGACCACCAGCTCCCAAGCCTGTTGACTTAGACTATGAGCGCCAAATCAGGAAGGCACATCGAGCACGACTACAGAAAGAAGCGAGCTCGAGCTCGAGCCAACAAGCAGCTGTCAAAAAATGCGGGAAAACCGTTCCCCAGCTGGGAGAACAGGCGGCGCAATCGATCCCCCCGCTTGTTGTGCCAACAACACATGAGAGTACGCGCGCCCAATATTATTGTGGGCAAACCATTTACGTTCCCCAGCTAGGCAATGTGGTAATAACTGAGGATCATATAATGCAGGCTGAAATGCTCAAGATCACTGTTGGACAACTCCTCGATATCAAGCCCATGTCTCCGCTTAGAGAGGAGGAAATAAAACGGAAATATGTCCGAGGCCAACCTTTGGTCGAGCCAGACGAGGTCAAGAAACTCCCAACGAGAATGTATGAATTGCATCAATGGTACATGAACATTACCAAGATTTCCAATCGAGAGTCCCTCATGGTGAATGTCAAGGAGGAGCATTACTTCCATGAGAAAGCTGTGTCCGTTGAGTATTCAGAACTAGTTCAGTTATACAATCAAGACGCACTCGACAAATCTATCGTCAGTTGCTATTGTATGTAAATGATTTCTTTCTGTAATTTAAGTCTCAAGCTAGCTGTAGTGATCATTTTGATCAATCATTACCTGTAATTATCCTCACTATATTCTTTTCTGTGGTATTATGCAGGATGAAGATGTATGAAATGAAAAAATCTGGACGCTATGGCATTGGGTTCATTGACCCAAATACCATTAATGAGTACACATGGAATATTCCAAGTTGTCGAGCAAGTTTAGAGGAAAGCATGCTAGAGTTCTTCAAGCGCCTCAATACCAATGAAGATATACTACTTCCTTACAACTTCCTGTGAGTCACACTGTCTTGTACTACAAATTCTGTTTTTGCTTACTAGCTAGCTAGATGTTAATAATTAAGTGTATATGGTTTAGGGTAGTTGATTAGTGTTATGCACATGCCCACTTAATTAAGACATGCAAACGTGTGCGCATGCGGTTTCCACTGGATCTTGTTAGACATTAAAGTTGACAAAGGAAAAGTTGAAGTACTGGACTCACTACTTAAAAAAGAAAGTGACTACACCATCTTGTTTGGGATAGTCAACAGGTAATTCCAATCATTATTAACTATATCTCGACCTATTTAGTTCGCCATTTTCCTGATATGAACTATTTAATAACCCCTTTATTAATTTTCTTTGCCGGCGGGCAGGGCTTGGGCAAAGTTCATCAAGGTGACTCCAGGCAAATGGGCAAAAAAGTTGTTTTGGTATCGACCCAAGGTAAGAAATTAAGTAGTACTATAGCTAGCTAGCTACCATCTCTTTAATTCTTGTTTCAATACCATTAATTAATTATATCATGCTTGATTAATCATTATCTGATTCAATTCCATTCTCGTGTGCATACTACGTTTGCGAGAACATTCGCATGATGGCGTCCGAAAGGAGCAGATCTGATAGGCAGCAATGGGTACGTTTCACAGAACACTATTCACAATTTTTACATAATTATCGATATTGATCTCCTTCTTAACAGTTCCATGACGTGCGGGAGAAGCTCCTACCAACGGAGCGCATACGAGCACTTCAAGAGGAAATAGCGCGATTTTTGCTCGACCAGGTCATAAATCCCAAAGGAGAATACTATTACCCGCTACCGCCCCCATGAACCACTCGTCATCGTGCTCCGAAGGCACCAAGGCAACATGTAGGAGAAATTGTATATATATACATGTGTATGTGTGAATAATTAATGGTGGTGGTTGTGAGACATTCGATGATATATATTTATATATATATGCGGTTCTACGAGAAAATCTATTTATATATATGCATAACGTGTACAATATGTAGTATCGTAAAATACCAGCAAACAAAAAAGAATTAAATGGAAAACACAAAATTAATGGAAAAATAAAAAATAAAACCAACCCCCCCAAACATTTAGTACCGGTTGGTGTTACCAACCGGTACTAATGGTCTACCAGCACCCGGGCCTGGCTCGTGCCACGTGGTGGCACTTTAGCGCCGGTTCATGTCGAACCGGTAGTAAAGGGGGGGCTTTAGTCTCCACTCTTTAGTGCCGGTTGTAGAACCGGCACTAAAGGGCCTTACGAACCGGCGCTAAAGCCCGGTTCTGCACTAGTGCATCGTCATGCATGATCAATATATAGAGGAGAAGTGACCTCTCTTTCTCCGTGTTTATTGGTCGAACACCAAGTTTTTGTATATCTATTCGACGCTATTACATATAGTACACATTGATGCATATATCTATTAAAAAAATTGCATTTCCCGATGCATTCTTCGTCTTTAGGAATGACGTGGTCAACAAAGAATCCCGCCAATTCCTCTTGAATTGCGCATAGGCGATCCTTTGGTAGGAGTACGTCCCACTTCTGCCAGGTCTAATTTAAAGAAGGGGGGGTCCATATATATATATATATATATATATATATATATATATATATATATATATATATATATGAATGAATGAAATCCACACAATTGATGGTGATAAAGTAAAATTGTGAATATTTTTACGTACTTCAAATTGTTGTCTAGTGAAGCCCCTCTCAGTGGTATTTTGGTGAATGAACCCGCAGACGTAGTATCCACAGAAATCATTTCCGGGTTGCTGCCACATGCACTTTACGATAATATAGTTCAATCAAAATGATAATCAACCATGATAATAGTATTGAAACAAGAATCAATGAGAAATGCACGGAACTAGCTAGCTAGTACTACTTGCTCTGGGTTGTGTAAATCACAGCTCCAGTCTCCATTCACCCTTAACCTGCTTGATGAACTTTTTCCAAACCCTGCCCGGCAAAGAAAATGATTACTTGATATCAGGAAATGAATGAAAGTTGCCGATATAGTGCGATAATGATTGAATTTACCTCTGGAGCATTTCGATCATGTCCGCATACTCTGTAGCCTCTTTACGTTTCGAGTCCAAGACAATTACTGCTCCCTCGTCTCGCGTAATGGTTAGCAGAATCAAGTGGAACCTGTGCGCGCATAACACGTCAATTACACTTAACCTCGAGTAAGCGAAACATAATATGCAGAAGATAGTAACACTCACTTGAAGTTGTACGAAAAGAGTATTTCCCTTTTGTTTTGGTGTCGAAGAAATGACCTTAGCAAGATTTCCTCAGTCTCCCTGGCTTTCTTCTGTACCATATATTCATTTATGACATTTGGGTTAATGAACCCAATGTCATAGATTTGTTCTCTTTTGAATTCGATGAACTTGAATCTGCATAATATAGTGAGGATATAATTATATACATGCAATGAACGAGCTGATCGCTAGAGACTTTATTACAGAAATAATAGTTACAAACAATAAAAACCGATGAGACTTTTGTCGAGGGCTTTTAGATTGTATAATTGAAAGAATTCATCAAACTCAACATAGATCGAGTCCATTCCAATGAAGTCATGATCATCTTTAATTCCCACCAAGATACTGCCCGTCCCATCCTTGCAGGCCTCGAAGTACCATTTATGCAATCTTCACATCATCATTGATAGATTCAGTTCCAGATAATCACTTCTGACGAGACGCTTCCCGTGCTCGTATTTAAAGTTCTCTACCTCAGCGATTTCGAACTGTATATCATCGCCTAGGTAATCACCAGAATTGAAACCAGGAGCAACGGCCGCTACCCCCGGGGTATCGGTAAACACCTTGTGCGGGGGGCACTATTGCTTTTCCTATTCGCCGAGCTGGGGGATTGTATTCCCACTTCTTGCACTAACACTGCTACTTCTCGACCGACTCATAGCTTGGTCATGTGTCTTTGCAATAATGCGGTCATAGTTTGATAGCGGCAGAGGCGGAGGTGGTCGCTTAAGGTTATCCAGAGTGCATTTGGCCTTTACCGGATCTACCTTTTCCTTTGGAGGTGGAACTTTCCGTTCAAAATGGGCCCGCACTTCGGCATCACTGATGTCCTTGTTTTCCTCGTCAGTCCTATCATATGGTAACTTTGGAGGAGCCTTGAGGCTTGGAACATATTTGAATTTCTTCCCACCACCTCTTGTATTGCTAGCCGCCGGAGCGGCAACGGCTCTCTTCTGCCATTGCTGACGAGGCGGAGTCCACTAACACGCCAGAGGAGGCGGAGTGCCCTGACGCGCCAGAGGAGGCGGAGTGCCTTGACGCGCCGGAGGAGGCGGAGGCGGAGTGCCCTGACTCGCTGGAGGAGGAGGAGGAGTGCCCTGACGCGCCGGAGGAGGCTGAGTATGCTGAGGCGTACAGTTTGGAAGCTTGATGTACTCCTTTCTCCATAGACAAGTACTCCTTAAAGCACTTTCTAGATTATTCTCCCCTTCACCTGTAGGGTAGTCAAGCTCCAGCTCCTCAAATCCCTCCATTATTTCATCCACCGTCACAATAGCATAGCCATGTGGAATCGGATGGCAATGAAAAGTTCCCTCGGCTTGAGGAGGTACAAAAGAGCCGAGCGCCGCCTTCAAGTACACGTTCTGGCATTTCGTCATTAGAACACAATGTTCAGCCTCCGTGATACTATCCACGGGGTAGTGAGTAGCCATGATATCAGGCTGAAGGAGCTCCGTGGAAGCCACGCCGCTTCTCCGCTGAGATGGTGGGGTAGCTTCGGGGGCAGGGTCGTCGAACGAAGGATCTTCGTGCCGCTGAGATGGTTGGCCAGTAGCTCACTGGCTCTGAAGTTCGTCCTCTAGTTTCGCTAATCTTGCATTGATCTTCTCCAGTTTGCCTGCTTACACTTTCTTCTTTCTCTCTCGGCTTCTATAACCACCGATGTCGGTAAACCCATACACCCACGGAAGGGAGCCTGATGTGCCTCGTGTTTGTCCAGGGTGTTCAGGATTCCCAAGGGCAAGTGCCAGCTTATCATTCTCTCTGTCGGGATGAATCCTCCCTTCCCGCGCTGCCTTGATTGCTTCCTCAAGCTTCATGACGGGCATTGCAAGTTGAGCTTTCATCCAAACACACTTCCCTGTGTCTGGGGCCAAAGTTCCCCCAACCCCAAAGAACCAAGTCCTTGCCCGATCTGGCCAGTGCAATGTTGTTGGTTGGACTCCTTTAGCAAGCAGGTCTTGCTCAGCTTTGTCCCACGTAGGCCGGGTTTTGCTGTAGCCACCTGACCCCGCAACATGGTGATACAACTTCTTTCCAGCATTCAGCTTATTTGTCGCTGACCTTTGCTTGCCCTTGTCCAATTTCTTGCAGGCCACAAATGCAGGCCAGTGATCTCTTATCTTCTCATATCGACCGATGAATTCTGGAGTCTCCTCTTTCTCGACAAACTTTGTGTTCAACTCTTTCTTCTAGATCATGAATAGTTCTGCCATCTTCTTAAGAGCAAACGCCTTGACCTTTCGCTCTATAACCGGGTTATTCAGATCAGCCTCTGGCGGTAGGCTGAAATTTGTCATCAGCGAGGTCCAAAGATCATCTTTCTGTCTATTCTGGACATAAGAAACTTCAGGGTCCTTATTCTTATTCCATTGCTGGATGCTGATCGGGACGTTGTCCCTAACAACAACTCTGAAGTGATGTACAAATGCGTTCTTTGTCCGCTTGGGTTCAATCGGTTGGCCATCTGGAGCGACTACTTCGATCATGAACCTTTCATCCTGGCGCAACCTTTTCTTTGGACCTCATCTCTTTACGGAAGTTTGGCTCGATCCGGAGGGCTAATTAAAAGAAGAAAGAAGCGTTAATATATGTACATACAAAACTATTATTGCATCAGGTCAGCAGAGGCTTAATTAATATATGTATATATACCTCGCCGGACTTTGCAATAGTTAAGTCTCCCTCCTTCGTTCGGTCACCCGGGCCGTCATCATTATCTCCTTCCTCCGCGATTCGGTCGCCGGAGCCATCATGATCTCCTTCCTCCTCCATTATGGAATTACAGGAGCCGTCATCCTCTCCTTCCTGACCATCGGTGTCATTGAGAAACGACAAGGGATCACCTCCGGCGAGGATTATATCCCCCAACAACTGTTCTTGTTCTAAGTCTCATTCCATAGTTTCTGCAAATATTAGAACATGCACTACTGGAATCTGGCATTTTGCCGTAGCCTCCTCTTTGCCGTCTGCCAGCTGACGGCAAAGAGCCTCTTTGCCATCCGCTTCCACAAAGCGGACGACAAAGAAAGGGCTGATGGCAAAAACGCTATTTGCCGTCAGCCAACTCTTTGCCGTCCGCCAGCAGCAGGCATAGAATCATTGCCGTCCGCTAGCGGACGGCAAAGAATGAGGGTGGCCCACTACTGAGAACCACCTAACGGACACTTTCTTTGCCGTCCGCTAGCAGACGGCAAAGAAAGTGGCCAAGCTAACGTCCGTTAGCTAGGATCTTTGCCGTCTGCTGGCGGACGGCAAAGAACCGTGCCCTAACTAAAATCCATCGACGCCCGCCCGCGCCCCATCTCTCTGTCCCCTCTTTCTGTCCGCCCACGCCCGAGCCGCCGCCGCCCCGCGCCACCTCGCCCCCGTGCCGCTGCCGCCCCGCGCCACCCCCGTCGACGCGCCACCCCAGCAGCCCCGGTGGCCCCCTTCCCCGCCCCGCGCCATCCCCGTCATCGCGCCGCGCCGCTCCGTGCCCGAGCCGCCGCCGCCCAACGCCACCCACGTCGCCGCGGCACCCCCTCCTCCACCCCGGCGCCCCTCTGCTCCACCACCGCGGCCGCCCCGCCACTCCGGCGCCTCCTCCTCCACCCGGCGGCCCCGGCGCCCCTCTGCTCCACCACCGCGGCCGCCCCGCCGCTCCGGCGCCCCCTCCTCCACCCGGCCACCCTGGCGCCCTCTCCTCCACCACCGCGACCGCCCCACGCCTCCGGCGCCCCCTCCTCCACCCGGTGAGACCTCTTGTATTTTTTGTTTCTGTTTTTGTTTCAGTATTTTAAGTTTAGTTTAGGTTTACTTTAGGTTTGGTTTAGTTTAGGTTTAGAGCAGAGAGCCTTATATTGCAGTGCAAGAATTGATTATGATAGCTCATCCAGACTTGGAAGTTCTTAGGGTATGTGCGAATAGAACCTGATAGCTTGCTGATACACACCAGTTGCTCAAGATGCGTAGCCTGCTACTGAAATGCGGTGCTGGTGCACTGATGTGAAGCATGGTGTATAATCCAGCTGTTGATCACACCTGAGTATGCAGTGTTACTTTTTTCAGGAGATAGCATCTCAGCGATATTAATATAACTAGATAAGTTCCCTATAATATGATAATTCTACCCCCTACAAGAACAACACATAATAAAGCATTTTTAAATTATTGAAATAATTAAGCATGAACCTGTTGAAGTAATCAGCAACACTCGAATTAGTTTAATTTGAGAAAACAACAAGGCATGCATATTGCTTATGGAATCTGTCATAAGAGGCAAACTATACCCGTCTTTTTCTTTTCTTTTTTGCGGAAAGGCAAACTATGTTGGGGAACGTAGCAATAATTCAAAATTTTCCTACGTGTAACCAAGATCAATCTAGGAGATGCTAGCAACGAGAGAGAGGGAGTGCATCTTCATACCCTTGAAGATCGCTAAGCGGAAGCGTTACAAGAACGCGGTTGATGGAGTCGTACTCGCGGCGATTCAAATCGCGGAAGATCCGATCTAGCGCCGAACGGACGGCGCCTCCGCGTTCAACACACGTACAGCCCGGGGACGTCTCCTCCTTCTTGATCCAGCAAGGGGAGAGGAGAAGTTGAGGGAGAACTCCAGCAGCACGACGGCGTGGTGGCAATGGAGCTCGTGGTTCTCCGGCAGAGCTTCGCTAAGCACTACGGAGGAGGAGAAGGAGTTGGAGGAGGAGAGGGCTGCGCCTTGGGAAAGGTGTGGCTGCCCTCCCACCCCTCCACTATATATAGGGGCAAGGGAGAGGGGGGCCGGCCCCCTCAGATCCCATCTGGTGGGAGGGGCGGCGGCCAGGGGAGGTGGCTTGCCCCCCAAGCAAGGGGGGGCGCCCCCCTTTAGGGTTTCCCCAAACCCTAGGCGCATGGGCCCTAGGGGGGTTGGCTCCCAGCCCACTAAGGGCTGGTTCCCTTCCATCTAGAGCCCATAAGGCCCTCCGGGGCAGGTGGACCCTCCCGGTGGACCCCCGGAACCCCTCCGGTGGTCCCGGTACAATACCAGCATAACCCCGAATACTTCCGGTGACCGTATGATGACTTCCCATATATAAATCTTTACCTCCGGACCATTCCGGAAATCCTCGTGACGTCCGGGATCTCATCCGGGACTCCGAACAACCTTCGGTAACCACATACTATTTCCCCATAACAACTCTAGTGTCACCGAACCTTAAGTGTGTAGACCCTACGGGTTCGGGAACCATGCAGACATGACCGAGACGTTCTCCGGCCAATAACCAACAGCGGGATCTGGATACCCATGTTGGCTCCCACATGTTCCATGATGATCTCATCGGATGAACCACGATGTCGGGGATTCAATCAATCCCGTATACAATTCCCTTTGTTAATCGGTATGTTACTTGCCCGAGATTCGATCGTCGGTATCCCATTACCTCGTTCAATCTCGTTACCGGCAAGTCACTTTACTCGTTCCGTAACGCATGATCCCGTGGCTAACTCATTAGTCACATTGAGATCATTATGATGATGCATTTCTGAGTGGGCCCAGAGATACCTCTCCTTCATACGGAGTGACAAATCCCAGTCTCGATTCGTGCCAACACAACTGACACTTTCGGAGATACCTGTAGTGTACCTTTATAGCCACCCAGTTACGTTGTGACGTTTGGTACACCCAAAGCATTCCTACGGTATCCGGGAGTTGCAGAATCTCATGGTCTAAGGAAATGATAATTGACATTAGAAAAGCTCTTAGCAAACGAACTACACGATCTTGTGCTATGCTTAGGATTGGGTCTTGTCCATCACATCATTCTCCTAATGATGTGATCCCGTTATCAATGACATCCAATGTCCATGGTCAGGAAACCATAACCATCTATTGATCAACGAGCTAGTCAACTAGAGGCTTACTAGGGACATGTTGTGGTCTATGTATTCACACATGTATTACGGTTTCCAGTTAATATAATTACAGCATGAACAATAGACAATTATCATGAACAAGGAAATACAATAATAACCATTTTATTATTGCCTCTAGGGCATATTTCCAACAGTCTCCCACTTGCACTAGAGTCAATAATCTAGTTCACAACACCATGTGATTAACACTCAAAGTTCACATCGCCATGTGACTAATACCCAAGAGTTTAGTAGAGTCAATAATCTAGTTCACATCACGATGTGATTGACACTCAATGAGTTTCTAGGGTCTGATCATGTTATGCTTACGAGAGAGGTTTTAGTCAAAGGGTCTGAACCTTTCAGATCCGTGTGTGCTTTACAAATCTCTATGTCATCTTGTAGATGCAGCTACCACGCGCTACATGGAGCTATTCCCAATAACTGCTCTACTATACGAATCCAGTTCACTACTCAGAGTCATCCGGATTAGTGTCAAAGTTTGCATCGACGTAACCCCTTACGACGAACTCTTTTACCACCTCCATAATCGAGAAAATTCCTTAGTCCATTACTTACTAAGGATAAGTTCGACCGCTGTCATGTGATCCATTCCTGGGTCACTATTGTACCCCTTGACTATCTCATGGCAAGGCACACTTCAGGTGCGGTACACAGCATAGCATACTGTAGAGCCTACGTCTAAAGCATAGGGGACGATCTTCGTCCTTTCTCTCTCTTCTGCCGTGGTCAGGTCTTGAGTCTTACTCAATACTCACACCTTATAACACAGCCAAGAACTCCTTCTTTGCTGATCTATTTTGAACTCCTTCAAAATCTTGTCACGGTATGTATTCATTTGAAAGTACTATTAAGCGTGATCTATCCTTATAGATCTTGATGCTCAATGTTCAAGTAGCTTAATCTAGGTTTTCCATTGAAAAACACTTTTCAAATAACCCTGTATGCTTTCCAGAAATTCTACATCATTTCTGATCAACAATATGTTAACAACATATACTCATCAAAAATTCTATAGTGCTCCCACTCACTTCTTTGGAAATATAAGTTTCTCATAAACTTTGTATAAACCCAAAATCTTTGATCATCTCATCAAAGCGTACATTCCAACTCCGAGATGCTTACTCCAGTCCTTAGAAGGATTGCTGGAGCTTTGCATACTTGTTAGCATCTTTCAGGATTGACAAAACCATCTGGTTGTATCACATACAACCTTTCCTCAAGAAAATCGTCGAGGAAACAATGTTTTGACATCCTATCTGCAAGATTTCATAAATAATACAGTAACTGCTAATATAGTTCCAACAGACTTTTAGCATCCATACGAGTGAGAAAATCTCATCGTAGTCAACTCCTTGAACTTGTCGGAAAACATCTTAACGACAAGTCGAGCTTTCTTAACGGTGATACTTACCCTCATTGTCTGTCTTCCCTTTTAAAATCCATCTGTACCCAACAGCCTTACGACCATCAAGTAGTTTTTCCAAAGTCTATACTTTGTTTTTATACATGGATCCTCTCTCGGATTTTATGGCCTCAAGCCATTCGTCGGAATCCGGGCCCACCATCGCTTCTCCATAGCTCGTAGGTTCATTGTTGTCTAGCAACATGACTTCCAAGACAGGATTATGTACCACTCTGAAGTAGTACGCATCCTTGTCGTCCTACGAGGTTTGGTAGTGACTTGATCCGAAGTTTCATGATCACTATCATAAGCTTCCACTTCAATTGGTGTAGGTGCCACAGGAACAACTTCTTGTGCCCTGCTACACACTAGTTGAAGTGACGGTTCAATAACCTCATCAAGTCTCCAACATCCTCCCACTCAATTCTTTCGAGAGAAACTTTTCCTCGAGAAAGGACCCGTTTCTAGAAACAATCACTTTTGCTTCCAGATCTGAAATAGGAGGTATACCCAACTGTTTTGGGTATTCTATGAAGATGCATTTATCCGCTTTGGGTTCGAGCTTATCAGCCTGAAACTTTTTCACATAAGCGTCGCAGCCCCAAACTTTTAAGAAATGACAGCTTAGGTTTCTCTAAACCATAGTTCATACGGTGTCGTCTCAACGGAATTGCGTGTTGCCCTATTAAAGTGAATGCGGTTGTCTCTAATGCCTAACCCATAAACGATACTGGTAATTTGATTAGAGACATCATGGTATGCACCATATCCAACAGGGTGCAGTTATGATGTTCGGACACACCATCACACTATGGTGTTCCAGGCGGTATTAGTTGTGAAACAATTTCCACAATGTCTCAATTGTGTGCCAAACTCTCGTAACTCAGATATTCATCTCTATGATCATATCATAGACATTTTATCCTCTTGTCACGACGATCTTCAACTTCACTCTGAAATTACTTGAACCTTTCAATAATTCAGACTTGTGTTTCATCAAGTAAATATTCTTAGCATCTACTCAAATCATCTGTGAAGTAAGAACATAATGATATCCACTGCATGCCTCAGCACTCATTGGACTGCACACATCAAATGTATTACTTCCAACAAGTTGCTCTCTTGTTTCATCTCACTGAAAACGAGGCCTTTCAGTCATCTTGCCCATGTGGTATGATTTGCATGTCTCAAGTGATTCAAAATCAAGTGAGTCCAAACGATCCATCTGTATGGAGTTTCTTCATGCATATATACCAATAGACATGGTTCGCATGTCTCAATATTTTCAAAAATTAGTGAGTCCAAAGATCCATCAACATGGAGCTTCTTCATGCGTTTTATACCAATATGACTCAAGTGGCAGTGCCACAAGTATGTGGTACTATCTTATATCTTTTGGCATGAACATGTGTATCACTACGATCGAGATTCAACAAACCATTCATTTTAAGTGCAAGACCATTGAAGGTTTTATTCAAATAGACAGAGTAACCATTATTCTCCTTAGATGAATAACCGTATTGCAATAAACATAATCCAATCATGTCTATGCTCAACGCAAACACCAAATAACAATTATTTTAGGTTTAACACCAATCTCGATGGTAGAGGGAGCATGCGATGCTTGATCACATCAACCTTGGAAACACTTCCAACACATATCGTTATCTCACCTTTAGCTAGTCTCCGTTTATTCCGTAGCCTTTCATTTCGAGTTACCCACACTTAGCAACCGAACCGGTATCTAATACCCTGGTGCTACTAGGAGTACTAGTAAAGTACACATTAATATAATGTATATCCAATATACTTCTGTCGACCTTGCCTGCCTTCTCATCTACCAAATATCTAGGGTAGTTCTGCTTCAGAGACCGTTCCCCTCATTACAGAAGCACCTAGTCTCGGGTTTGGGTTCAACCTTGGGATTCTTCACTAGAGCAGCAACTGATTTGCCGTTTCATGAAGTATCCCTTCTTTCCCTTGCCCTTCTTGAAACTAGTGGTTTTACTAACCATCAACAATTGATGCTCCTACTTGATTTCTACTTTCGCGGTGTCAAACATCGCGAGTTGCTCAAGGATCATCATGTCTATCCCTGATATGTTATAGTTCATCACGAAGCTCTACTAGCTTGGTGTCAGTGACTATGGAGAACCATCACTATCTCATCTGGAAGATTAACTCCCACTCGATTCAAGCGATTGTAGTACTCAGACAATCTGAGCACATGCTCAATGATTGAGCTTTTCTCCCTTAGTTTGCAGGCTTAAGAAGCTTGTCAGAGGTCTCATACCTCTTGACGTGGGCACTAGTCTGAAATCCCAATTTCATTCTTTGGAACATCTCATATGTTCTGCGACGTTTCAAAAACGTCTTTGGCGCCTCAATTCTAAACCGTTAGCATTACGCACTGAACTATCATGTAGTCATCAAAACGTGTATGTCAGATGTTCGCAACATCCACAGACGACGCTCGAGGTTCTCAGACCGAGCGGTGCATTAAGGACATAAGCCTTCTGTGCAGCAATGAGGACAATCCTCAGTATATGGACCCAGTCCGCATAATTGCTACTGTCAACTTTCAACTAAATTTTCTCTAGGAACATATCTTAAACAGTAGAACTAAAGCGTAAGCTATGACATAATTTGCAAAGACCGTTTGACTATGTTCATGATAATTAAGTTCATCTGATCATTTAATGAACTCCCACTTAGATAGACATCCCTCTAGTCATCTAAGTGATACATGATCCGAGTCAGCTAGGCCGTGTCCGATCATCACGTGAGACGGACTAGTCATCATCGGTGAACATCTTCATGTTGATCGTATCTACTATACGACTCATGTTCGACCTTTCGGTCTCTTGTGTTCCGAGGCCATGTCTATACATGCTAGGCTCGTCAAGTCAACCTAAGTGTTTCGCATGTGTAAATCTGGCTTACACCCGTTGTATGCGAACGTTAGAATCTATCACACCCGATCATCACGTGGTGCTTCGAAACAACGAACCTTCGCAATGTGCACAGTTAGGGGGAACACATCTCTTGAAATTTTAGTGAGGGATCATCTTATTTATGCTACCGTCGTTCTAAGCAAATAAGATGTAAACATGACAAACATCACATGCAAATGATAAAGTGACATGATATGGCCAATATCATCTTGCGCCTTTTGACCTCCATCTTCGAGGCGCGGCATGATCACCTTCGTCACCGGCATGACACCATGATCTCCATCATCATGATCTCCATCATCGTGTATTCATGAAGTTGTCTCGCCAACTATTACTTCTACTACTATGGCTAACGGTTAGCAATAAAGTAAAGTAATTACATGGCGTTTTTCATTGACACGCAGGTCATACAATAAATTAAGACAACTCCTATGGCTCCTGCCGGTTGTCATACTCATCGACATGCAAGTCGTGATTCCTATTACAAGAACATGATCAATCTCATACATCACATATATATAATTCATCACATCCTTTTGGCCATATCACATCACATAGCATACCCTGCAAAAACAAGTTAGACGTCCTCTAATCGTTGTTGCATGTTTTACGTGGCTGCTATGGGTTTCTAGCAAGAACGTTTCTTACCTACGCAAAAGCCACAATGGTGATATGCCAATTGCTATTTACCCTTCATAAGTACCCTCTTCATCGAATCCGATCCGACTAAAGTGGGAGAGACAGACACCCGCTAGCCACCTTATGCATCAGGTGCATGTCAGTCGGTGGAACCTGTCTCACATAAGAGTACGTGTAAGGTTGGTCCGGGCCGCTTCATCCCACAATGCCACCGAATCAAGATAAGACTAGTAACGGCAAGAAAATTGAACAAATCATCACCCACAACTACTTTGTGTTCTACTCGTGCATAGAATCTACGCATAGACCTAGCTCATGATGCCACTGTTGGGGAACGTAGCAATAATTCAAAATTTTCCTACGTGTCACCAAGATAAATCTAGGAGATGCTAGCAACGAGAGAGAGGGAGTGCATCTTCATACCCTTGAAGATCGCTAAGCGGAAGCGTTACAAGAACGCGGTTGATGGAGTCGTACTCGCGGCGATTCAAATCGCGGAAGATCCGATCTAGCGCTGAACGGACGGCGCCTCCGCGTTCAACACACGTACAGCCCGGGGCCATATCCTCCTTCTTGATCCAGCAAGGGGAGAGGAGAAGTTGAGGGAGAACTCCAGCAGCACGACGGCGTGGTGGCAATGGAGCTCGTGGTTCTCCGGCAGAGCTTCGCTAAGCACTACGGAGGAGGAGAAGGAGTTGGAGGAGGATAGGGCTGCGCCTTGGGAAAGGTGTGGCTGCCCTCCCACCCCTCCACTATATATAGGGGCAAGGGAGAGGGGGGCCGGCCCCCTCAGATCCCATCTGGTGGGAGGGGCGGCGGCCAGGGGAGGTGGCTTGCCCCCCAAGCAAGGGGGGGCGCCCCCCTTTAGGTTTTCCCCAAACCCTAGGCGCATGGGCCCTAGGGGAGTTGGCTCCCAGCCCACTAAGGGCTGGTTCCCTTCCATCTACAGCCCATAAGGCCCTCCGGGGCAGGTGGACCCTCCCGATGGACCCCCGGAACCCCTCCGGTGGTCCCGGTACAGTACGGCATAACCCCGAATACTTCCGGTGACCGTATGATGACTTCCCATATATAAATCTTTACCTCTGGACCATTCCGGAAATCCTCGTGATGTCCGGGATCTCATCCGGGACTCCGAACAACCTTCGGTAACCACATACTATTTCCCATAACAACTCTAGCGTCACCGAACCTTAAGTGTGCAGACCCTACGGGTTCGGGAACCATGCAGACATGACCGAGACGTTCTCCGGCCAATAACCAACAGCGGGATCTGGATACCCATGTTGGCTCCCACATGTTCCACGATGATCTCATCGGATGAACCACAATGTCGCGGATTCAATCAATCCCGTATACAATTCCCTTTGTCAATCGGTATGTTACTTGCCCGAGATTCGATCGTCGGTATCCCAATACCTCGTTCAATCTCGTTACCGGCAAGTCACTTTACTCGTTTCGTAATGCATGATCCCGTGGCTAACTCATTAGTCACATTGAGCTCATTATGATGATGCATTACCGAGTGGGCCCAGAGATACCTCTCCATCATACGGAGTGACAAATCCCAGTCTCGATTCGTGCCAACCCAACAGACACTTTTGGAGATACCTGTAGTGTACCTTTATAGCCACCCAGTTACGTTGTGACGTTTGGTACACCCAAAGCATTCCTACGGTATCCGGGAGTTGCACAATCTCATGGTCTAAGGAAATGATACTTGACATTAGAAAAGCTCTTAGCAAACGAACTACACGATCTTGTGCTATGCTTAGGATTGGGTCTTGTCCATCACATCATTCTCCTAATGATGTGATCCCGTTATCAATGACATCCAATGTCCATGGTCAGGAAACCATAACCATCTATTGATCAACGAGCTAGTCAACTAGAGGCTTACTAGGGACATGTTGTGGTCTATGTATTCACACATGTATTACGGTTTCCAGTTAATACAATTATAGCATGAACAATAGACAATTATCATGAACAAGGAAATACAATAATAACCATTTTATTATTGCCTCTAGGGAAAATTTCCAACAAACTATACATTCAGCAAGCCAAAGGAAAGTCTAGCGTGTCTTTCTCACTAGCATAGGCATGAAAGCATAATCTCAACCTAAACAAGAGGCCGTGTTGATCGGAGTGACTGCGACGGTCACAGTCCTGGCAAGTGACAACATCATTGTTGAGGTGTGTGTGCCTCAAACTCGTATGTTAGTTGCGTCTCCTGTGATCATAGTTGAGCAAGTATAAGATTGCAGTATGGTTATAATGTCTTACCCCAGCTTGCATTTACATACCTTTTCTGTAATAGGATCCTATGGTAATGTGATGTGGTACTTGTTCTGATTTGCATACAAAGTAAATTGATTTTAGGACACTACCCTTAGTTTCTGATTTGAGGTATGTTTGTTTGCTTGGTGTGTGGCACCTAGAGCCACCTAAAATATGGTGCAACTATGATTGTTGCCACAAGTATTCCAATGTGATCACACCACAAGGAACTTTAGGTTTAGTTTTGGTTAAGAAGAAAGAAGAAAGATGGAAAAAATAATAAGAAGAAGAAGATAAAGAGAGGAGGAAGAAGAAGTGTATTTTTTCCCTATTTTTAGATTACTATGCTCTTTTTTTCAACATTTTCAGTTTTCTTTCATGTCTAAAGAAATTCCTAGTTTTGAAGGGTGGCAATTGCCATTGCCAACTAACCTACCAAATTAATTAACTATTGTTGATGTTGTTGAGCACAAGTGCATTGCTTTTTTTCTCAGTTTTCTTTCATGTCTAGAAACTTGGCTCTATGTTTATAGATATGCTTTTAGCTAGATACTAATTGGTCTCTTCTGCTGCTTATTAGAGATGGGGGGAAGCCGTCACCGCAGGCTCCGCTCTACCACACCGGAGTACGAGTTGGATGCTTTCGAGTTCTTCAGTATCATACTTGGGACTTCCTCCAAGAGGCAGGTATATAAAAGGAGCGATCTCCCCTTCACCCATCTCATTATGATAACTCTGTTGTTTGCTACATCACTCCTTGTCCCAAACTGTAGAGGCTGCCTGACACTTTTATGACGATGCTGGACAGCCATCGGCCAAAGAATGTGAAGCTGCGACAGGCCGGCAGTGGGCTTCGCAGGCTTTGGGACATGGAGTTGGTGATCAGGTACGGCCACATGTACCTATGTCGTGGCTGGGAGCAGTTCTACCATGCCTACGACTTGTGGCACGGGTACTTCCTTCTCTTCAGGTACGACGGCGACGCCATGCTCACCGTGAAGGTGTTCAACACGACTATGTGTCGCATGCGCTACCAGGACGACGATGATGCCAGTACGTTCTGCCTCTTCTTCCTCTACATTTTGCTTTGTCTCACATCGATTGTTAATGGTCATTGTTGCATTTGGTCAGGCAATGGGAGCAGCAGCAGCGACTTTAGCTACAGCCAAAGCAGCAGCGACTCTGGCTGCAGCAAAAGCAGCAGCGAGGATGATCCGGAATGGAGTGGGGAATAAGAGGAGCAGAGTGGGGATGAGGAGGTGCAGGATGACGATGGGCAACAGATGGTGGTGGCTGAGGATGACGTAGCGATGGTGGTGGCTGAGGATGACGTAGCGATGGTGGTGGCTGATGATGGGCAAGAGATGGTGGTGGCTGAGGATGACCTAGCGATGGTGCTGCCTGAAGATGGCCTCACGATGGTGGTGGTGCCTGACAATGACCTCGCGATGGTGGTGGCGCCGGCGATCCCACAGCCGGGCGACATGACCATGCCAATTGTGGTAGAAGACTACATCCCAGTGCCTCCACCGCCTCGCGGCTCTTGGCGCATCAGGATGAGGAAGGAGAAGGAGAAGAAGAATGAGGAGTGAACTATGTCAGGTATGTCAGATCTCCAGAATGATCTATATATACTTAGCTTTGTTTCCTCTGAAATGACATAAGTTAGCTCTAATATGCTAAGTTATCTCTAATATGCTTAGTTTCCTAGGTTTGCTCAATAATGACATACACTTGGCTTACTTGTGTAAAAAATGGTATAATTATGCTTAGTTAACTCAAAAATGGCATAATTAGTTAAGTTAGCTCCAAAATGACCCATTTAATCTAGGTTAGCTCCAATATGATCCATTTTACCTAGGTTAGCTCCAAAATGACCAAGTTTACCTAGGTTAGCTCCAATATGATCCATTTTAGCTAGGTTAGCTCCAAAATGACCAAGTTTACCTAGGTTAGCTCCAATATGATCCATTTTAGCTAGGTTAGCTCCAAAATGACCTAGTTTACCTAGGTTAGCTCCAAAATGACCTAGTTTACCTAGGTTAGCTCCAAAATGACCAAGTTTACCTAGGTTAGCTCCAAAATGACCTAGTTTACCTAGGTTAGCTCCAAAATGACCAAGATGGCATAATATGCTTAGTTCACTCAAAGATGGCATAATTAGCTAGGTTAGCTCCATTTTACCTCTTATTCCAGTCTTCTTCTTCTTCTTCATTTTCTTCTTCTTCTTCTAACTTTCTTGTTTCCCATTTTGTAGATCTCATTTAATTCACGGAAGCTTCCACATGGATGGAGTGCTTACTTTCCGTTTCTGCTTTTATATTGTATCGATGAACTTGCATGGATGGAACTTGTTATATGGATGGATGGATAACGGTGTTGGATGAACAATGTGAAACTTTTGTAATATGTATGGATGGAACTATGTGTTGGTTATGTATGTATATATGATGAAACTTGTGTGTTGGATATGTCTTTTGTGAAATTTGTGTGTTGAAATTTGTGCGTTGAAACTTGTGTGTTCAAATTGAATGAATTTAAGAAAAAACACAAAAAACAGGGGCTATACAGGATCTTTGCCGTCCGCTGGTGGACGACAAAGATGCCACGTGGCAGCTCCCTGTACAGCCTGGGGGCTGTCCTATTTGGTTACTTTGCCGACCGTTGGCTGACGGCAAAGGTGCAATGGTCTTTGTCGTCCGCCAGCTGATGGAAAAGCTCACCGTTAGCCCCCTAACGGCCAGACGTTGTTACGTGTGCCGTCCAGGACCTTTGCCGTCAGCCGGCTGACTGCAAAGACCGTTTCATCTTTGTCGTCCGCCAGCTGACGGCGAAGAAGCCTTTGCTGTAGCCTATTCAGCCGGACCTGTTGCCGTCAGCTGGCCGACGGCAAAGAACTTTGCCGTCCGCCATGTATGCCTTTGCCGTCCGCCATGGCAGACGGCAAAGTGCCTGATTCCTGTAGTGATGGCAATATACAAACATGAGAGATGGGTTATAGGCAAACATGGACTTAATTAATGTCACAACAAGGAATCATATGCATATGAGCAATAAATTAGTGGCAAACATCATGCAAAGTTGAAAAGTTTTATAACAGTCAGTTTCAGACGATCGTCGAGGACTACTCCCCCCTCATGGTCATCGAGGATACTTGCGGATTCCTGCCCCCTCATTTTCCCGAGAGAGTTAGGGGATACTTGCGGACTCCTCCCCCCTCATTTTCCCGAGAGAGTGAGGGGACATACTTGCAGACTCCTCTCCCCTCATTTTCTTGAGAGAGTTAGGGGATACTTGCGGACTCCTCCCCCCTCATTTTCCCGAGAGTTTTAGGGGACATACTTGCGGACTCCTCCCCCCTCATTTTCCTGAGAGAGTTAGGAGATACTTGCGGACTCCTCCCCCCTCATTTTCCTGAGAGAGTTAGGGGACATACTTGCGGACTCCACCCCCCTCATTTTCCCGAGATAGTCAGTTTCACATTTTCATTTCAAAAAAAGACTTGCTTCACATTTTCATTTAACAAAAACCTAAAAAAAATTCTCTTCTAGGAGTTTGGGTGGACTCGAGAGTTGGTCGGGCGAGGGGGGTTAATCGACGTCCCCCCTCATGTCGAAGTTATCGGAGTCTTTTAACTCATTTTGAATATATGAACAAAAAAAAATATTCTATGAACAAAAAAATCATCATATGAACATTTCTATATATATACATCCATCCATCCATAGATACACATACATCCAAAAAATGCTATGAACAAATAAATAATCATCATATGGAGCAAAAAATGCTATGAAAAAAAACATCATATGAACAGTGTCTTTATACATCCATCCATACATACATACTCCCTCCATCCGAAAATACTTGTTCGAGGAATGGATGTATCTAGATGTATTCTAGTTCTAGATACATCCATTTGTATCCATTTCTTCGACAAGTATTCCCGGATGGAGGGAGTACATGACAAAAAATGCTATCTATGTGCAAAAAAATATGAACAGCGGCGGCGGCGGCTAGCAGAGAAGCGGCGGTGGCGGCTAGCATAGAGCAGGGGCGGCGACAGCGCAGTGGCAGAGAGGTGCCGGCGACCATTGGAAGGGGGGCTCACTGGGGGGCGATGAGGACGGCGGGCTGGGGGGTGGGGGGGCACGTGCGCGGCGACGGGAGGAGGGCGCCTCGGCGAGGGCTCGGGGAGGAGCGACAGCGCGTGAGCTCGGGGGCGGCGACGGCGACGGCTGGGCAGGGGTGACGGCTGGGCTTCAGGGTCTAGGAAAGCTATTAACTATATTGCCGAATAAATTTGACTGCAGATTTCAAAAACTATTTAAGTGATGTACCTATTGCAGTTTGTTTCAAAATTAGAAAAAAGGAGCGCTAGGGGCATCGGGCATGTTCGGTGTTTTGCGGACGGCGCGACAACGGTGGTGTCAGCCGGCACCAGCAATTCCGTGCAGCTTCGCGTCGGCTGATGCCTGTCACCTGCTGATTGCCGTCTTGCCGCGATGTCGAAAGCGATCGCTGATTCAATAGAATCGAAGGATTAGGCAGAAACCCGGTACTTGCCTGCTGTGAGCAACTCACTGGATCTGGTGGAAATCTAACTAGGGTTTCTTTTCAAATCGAGAGAGAGAAAGTAGTTTGTGTAGCCAATCCACCCAACCACCCACACAGCTACAAAAGGTACAAGCATCGGCCAAATCCGCCGTCCAGTTCCTTCTTACCTATTACATTGGAGTCTACTGGCTATTTAAAGGAGGTGACCGTTAACACAGTTAACGGGCCCAAGCTGGATCGACGAAACACGCCGGAGCCCTTCTTTGCCTCATGGGCCGGCTCGTCTCGGGCCCATCTCCTGTCTTTGAACCTTCAACGCCCTCTTCGCGTGCCAGAACAGCTACAATGCTTCTGCCTGTTGTCGGGCCGCTGACATCCCCCCTCCTTGAGAAGCGCCTTGTCCCCAAGCCATAGCCCTCGGAAATTGCTGCTTGAGAGAGCCAAATCCTCCCATGTTGCTTCACTCGTAGAACAACCACTCCACAAGATCAATCCCTAGGCCACGAGTTTATGGCCAACCTGACGAACTCGCTGCTGAAGTATCTGAACTGGGACTTGCAGAGAGGCCGTACCTGAAGGAAGACGAGTTTGTATTGGTACCGGTGGGGGAACAAATTTCTTCAGCTGGGACACGTGGAAAATTGGATGTATCTTACTCCCCTCTGGCAACTGGAGCCTGTAAGCCACCTCACCAATCTTCTCAATGATAGGGAACGACCCAAAATACTTGAAGGATAGTTTGTGATTCGCCCGGGCCACCACTGACGACTGAACATATGGTTGCAGTTTGAGAAAGACCATCTCTCCTTCAGCAAAGACACGTTATGTGCGATGTTTGTCAGCCTACTGTTTCATGCGGTGTTGTACACACACTAAGTGTTGCCTGACAGAATCCATGACCAGCTTTCTAGAGTCCAGCCACTGTTGCAAATCGACTGGGGCAAGAGTATCAGATTCAGAAATTCCAAAATAGCGAGGAGCATGCCCATAGATTACTTCAAAAGGAGACTTATCAAGAGCAGAATGCCAATTACTATTATACCAAAACTCACAGAGGGAAAGCCACTTGCTCCACTGATTAGGATGTGCACTTATGAAACACCTCAGATAACATTCCACTTGCTGGTTAACGCGTTCTGTTTGCCCATCGGTCTCGGGCTGATATGCTAAACTCATGTTCAATTCTGCACCAGTTTTTGACATGAGCAATCTCCAAAAGTTGTTGGTATATATAGGATCTTGATCAGATACAATAAGCCTAGGCATTCCATGCAGCTTGTAAACATTATCTATGAAAACCTCTGCTACTTTATGAGCATTAAAGGGATGCTTGAGAGGAATGAAATGACCATATTTAGGGAACTTGTCCAGAACAACCAAGATACAGTCATAATGTGAGGAAGGAGGAAGACCAGAAATAAAGTCCATGGTCACAGTATCCCAAGCTTTGTTAGGAACATGCAGAGGAGATAAAAGGCCAGGGTAATTCTCCCTCTCTGGTTTTGCTTGCTGGAAAATCAAACAAGACTGCACTTGTGTTTTAATAAACGGCTTCATACCACACCACTTGAACAGAGAACGAATTCGTTTATATGTTACAGGGAAACCAGAGTGACCCCCCAGAGGACTGGCATGAAAAGCAGAAAATATCCTGAGATGTAAAGTAGGGTCTTGACCTAACCATATGCGGGACTTGTACCTCAGAAGACCATTAATGAAAGTAAAATTAGGTTTAGACCCAGGGGCTACTGCTAACTACTGCAAGATGGCCTGAGCTTTGGTATCACCAACATAACTGCCAGCAATGTCAGACAACCAAGAAGGTTGAGCTCCAGAAATAAGAAACATTTGAGAAGGATCAGGTGGTCTCCTTGATAAAGCATTAGCAGCAGAATTAGTAGAGCATTGCTTATATTGAGTTTGGTAATTCAAACCCAGGAGTTTAGTTAAACACTTTTGTTGACAAGGAGTGTGTAGTCTCTGATCCTGTAGATGTGCTAAACTTTTCTGGTCAGTTTTGATAGTAAACTTCTGGACCTGCAGATAAGATCTCCACTGATCAACTGCCAGTAAAATAGCCAAGTATTCCTTCTCATAAACAGACAGCCCTCTATTTCTAGGGCCCAATGCTTTGCTCACAAATGCTAGAGGATGACCTTGTTGCATTAAAACAGCCCCAACTCCATATTCACATGCATCAGTCTCTATAGTGAAAGGTTTGGAGAAATCAGGCAAGGCCAACACTGGAGCAGATACTAGTGCTTGTTCAACACAGAAAATGCTTCTTCAGTTACAGGACTCCACACAAATGGCACACCCTTTTCAATAGTTCTGTAAGGGTCTTAGCAATAATGCCATAGTGCTTAATGAATTTCCTGTAGTAACCACTCAGACCAAGGAACCCTCTGACCTCCTTAACATTAACAGGAGTAGGCCAATTTTGCACAGCCACAATCTTACTGGGATCAGTAGCCACTCCCTTGGAGCTAATCACATGGCCTAAATAAGAAATTTCCTGTTGAGCAAAAGCACATTTGGACAGCTTCACTTTCCACTGCTCTTTTTGTAAAATCTCCAACACTTGTCTGACAGGCTTCAAATGTTCTCTATAAGTTTTACTGAAAACCAGGATATCATCAAAGAAAACCAAGGCACATTTCCTTAGAACAGGAGCCAAATCAAAATTCATAGATCCTTGAAAAGTACCAGGGGCCTCACTCAGCCCAAAGGCCATGACAGTGAATTCATAATGGCCATTGTGTGTCTGAAAAGCAGTTTTGTATTCCTCTCCTGGTGCAAGCCTGATTTGATGATAGCCAGCTTTCAGATCTAGCTTAGAAAACCAACAAGCCCCAACTAATTCATCTAAAAGTTCATCAATAACTGGGATAGGATACTTTCCTTTATTGTAATAGCATTCAAGTGTCTGAAATCCACAACTAACCTCTAGGTACCTTCTTCCTTCTTTTTAACTAACAGCACAGGAGAAGAAAATGGACTTTTACCGAATCTGATCATGCCCAAGGAAAGCAGTTCCTGAATCTATTTCTGAAGCTCATCTTTGAGTTGAGGAGCAATTCTATATGGTCTGACAGAGACAGGTCTAGCTCCTGGAATAAGGGGGATATGATGATCATGAGCTCTTCTGGGAGGTAGGCCAGTGGGAGCTTCAAATACAGATGCAAATTCATCTAGTATCACCTGCATATCAGGAGCAACATCCCCTTCTCCAGGACAAATAACAGCACTGACAGAGACCATGGTGACAGCAAATTTAGTTGGCAACAGACCCTGTAATGTAACCACAGTACCTTTCTGATGAAATGAGAGCCACTTTTGTATCCAATCCACTTGCATAGGACTGTGGAGAGCCAGCCAATCCAACCCCAAAATCCCATCATAGGAGGCCAATGGTAGAAACCTGAAATCAGATACAAAAGCAGTACCACAGCAAGTCTAGGGGCACTGTTTCAGACACTGAGAACAAGACAGAGTATCACCCCGAGCAACAGTCACTGAAACTATAGGAGTGGACTGAACTCCTTGCAACTGATCAATAAACTTGCTGTCCACAAAGGAGTGAGTACTGCCAGAGTCAACTAGAAATACTAGAGAAAGTCCTTGCAACTGAACTTCAAGCTGTAAGGTAGGAGCAGTAGAATCTTTGCCCACTGCAGCAGCTGACAGGCGCATAGCATGGACAGATAAACTGTCATTATCATACATAGGAGAACCAACTTCCAATGTTTGCACATGATCTATGAGTTCCTGCACGAAAGGTAGTTGCATAGTAGACTTACACACATGATCCTTGGCCCACTTCTCTACACATAAAAAACACAAGCCCTTAGCTCGCCTATAAGATTGGAGAGCTGACCACTTATCTTCAGTGTGAACTGTTTTGACAGGTTCAGAGACCTTACGATCTTCAGTCAGATGTCCTTTAGGAGGAAGGGGCAAGGGTAGGGCATCAGATTTGATTAGGGAGGAAGAATTAAGGGGAGTGAGGCCCTCACCCAATTCCTCATGCAGCAGAGCCAAGTCATAAGCAGCATCAAGGTCTTTAGGTTTCTGCAGCAATACAGCAACTCGAACTCCTGGTTTCAGACCATCGAGGAAACGAGTGGTGTAATGCGGCGAGTTGGGAGCATCTTCATAAGCAGATAGTTGATCATACAAATCAGCAAAATGATCAACATAATCAACCACTGTTCCTGTTTGAGCAATACGAAACAATTGCCTGAGCAAAGTCTGGTGTTGATTCCGGCAGAAACGGCTCTGTAAACTGCTAAGAAATTCAGTCCAAGTTGCATTTGGCTGCCTTCGCTACATTGATTCCAACCAACGGGCTACAACTCCTTCAAACTGGGCTGAAGCGAGAGAAATCCATCGATGGGCTGGAGTACCCCAAAGCCTCAACTGATCCTCACAACGATTTTGCCATAGACGCGGATTTGCTCCATCAAACCGAGGCAATTCAGAACGAACACCCAACGAAAAGGCCTCCCGCATATCTACTGAAACTGGATCCCGCGAACTGCTAGCCCGAGGCAACAATTGAGAATCCCGAACACGACAAAACGGGGGAGGAACGTACGGCAGACCTTTTCCACGAAGATCAGATTCGATGTTACCTCCATCAGAGAAATTTTCCCCACGCCCGGAAGAGTGCACACCCGCCACCGGCGAGCCTTCCCTCCGCGGCGGTGGCTCCTTCGACTGCTTAGCACGGATCTGCTCGATCTCCATGTTCAGCTCCGCTCGGACCCCATCAATCCTTGCCGAAATTAGACCATCCAGAGCCGAAGTATTGGAATCGATAAATTTGCTCATGGCCTCAAGGAGGAGCTCACCTTGATCCTTGAGATGCTGGCTCAAATCGGCCGCGAAATCGTCTCGGAGAAGCTCGTACACGCCTCTCCCTTCCTCTGACAGCCGCTCCATGGCCACCACTCGTCGCCGATCCCGCCACCGCGTGCCGTGCTGGTGCCGAGGAAGCTCCAGGACCACTGTATCTGATACCAACTGTGAGCAACTCACTGGATCTGGTAGAAATCGAACTAGGGTTTCATTTCAAATCGAGAAAGAGAAAGGAGTTTGCGTAGCCGATCCGCCCAACCACCCACAAAGCTACAAAAGGTACAAGCATCGGCGGAAGCCGTCGTCCAGTTCCTTCCTACCTATTACATTAGAGTCTACTGACTATTTAAAGGAGGTGACCGTTAACACAGTTAACGGGCCCAAGCTGGATCGAGGAAACGCGCCGGAGCCCTTCTTTGCCTCATGGGCCGGCTCGTCCCGGGCCCATCTCCTATCTTTGAACCTTCAGCGCCCTCTTCGCGTGCCGGAACAGCTACAGTGCTGCTGCCTGTTGTCGGGCCCGTGACACCTACGGATGACTTTTCCACTTTGGATGATAAGATAGGGTGTCCCTATTTGGCGACTTGGGCGCCCCAAGTTGCGGAAGCGTGCGGCCATTCCTGCTTGACCGAAATCATTAATTAAAAAACACTTTTTACAAAGATCATTCTTATCTTCCTAGGTCGCGACAAGCGGCACATTGCATATGCGCCACTTGTCATAACATGTAAGAGCATCTCCAGCCGTGGTGCCCCCAGGACACGTTTTATCGGCCTCCTGGGGTTGCCCCGACGAAATTTTTGCACTGGGGAGAAGGATTTTTCCAGCCGTCCCCCACTAGTACGCGCGGCAAGGAGGCTCGGGCGAGGGCTACAGTGACGTCAGCGACACAGCGGCACCGAGATTGGCTCAATGGCACAGCGTGTCGATGCCGCCGGGCCGCGCGCCGCAGCGTCCGCTCCACTCGCCGCGCGGAAGGTCGGCGACGAGCATTCGCCGACACGACGGGCACGAGGAGTACAAGCGCAGCCAGGCGTCGATGCAAGCTGCGTGGAACGCGTGGCTGCACTGCGGCAGCACCCGCATGTTCTGGCCGTCCTCGAACTCGAAAAGGGAGATGGCGCACTCGTCCGCCTCAGACGCCTCGCCGCCGTCGGCGACGTACCTGACGGTGGGCAGCGCGCGCAACACCTCCTTCTTGACGCCCCTGTTGTCGACGGGCGGGGCGTCTGCGCCACGAGGCCAAGGCTGAGGACAAGCACGTGCACCGCGTATCGCGCCACGAGGCCGAGGCCGAGGATGCAGACCAGCGCGCAGAGCAGGCCGGCGAGGATGAGGACCGGGCCGAGCCAAGCCAAGGTCGAGGCCACTACCGCAGCTCGCGCTGCTCTGGCCGGGCGGCGAGGAGGAAGCATGGCGCGCACAGCCAGCCGGGCGTCGAGGAGGCGGGGAGGAAGCAGGGCGCGGCCGGAGCGACGAAGCATGGCGCCGCTGGGAGAGGGCGAGGACGTTCGGGCGGCAAGGAGGCTCGGGCGAGGGCGCGCGGCGAGCACGGGCGTTGAGGAGGCATGGGGAGGGTGTGCGGCGGCCAGGCCGAGGGCTCGGCGGGCAGCAACGAGACGGAGGCGAGGAGGCGTGGCGGCAAGCGCGGCAGGAGCTCTCCATGCGCAGAGAGAGAGAGGAGAGATTCTTTTCGGCATGCACACGTGGGTGGGCCTAGCAGAA
The DNA here is from genome assembly GCF_018294505.1 of Triticum aestivum. Taxonomy (NCBI): domain Eukaryota; kingdom Viridiplantae; phylum Streptophyta; class Magnoliopsida; order Poales; family Poaceae; genus Triticum; species Triticum aestivum. Next base: position 3,955,960 of record NC_057808.1, on the reverse strand, counting down.
AAAGGAGGAGAGAGAGAGGAGAGATGCTGACCGGTGGGGTTTGAGCATGAAAAAATTGCGCCAGACGGCCCAAGAGCCCCCCAATGGGCTGGGTTTGGCCTGGAGTTGCGGGGTTATTTTTGCCCAAATCCGACGCAAATCAACGTCTTGGGGGCGTGGCTGGGACCATTTTCTATCGCCGGTGCTATAAAGGTGATTGGGGCGTCTTGGGGTCCTAGTGGAGATGCTCTAAGTTTTCACTCTTTTCGTCAATCCGTTTCTTCAAAATGTTTTACTCCCTTCGTCCCAACGCTCTTATATTATGGAACAGAGTGAGTATTTTTAAAATCGTGCGTCTAAATCTTGAACCATTATCATCATTGTATTTCTTGCGTCGAAATTTTTAAAACTAGATCTCATATTGATAGGTTTTGACTAACTTCTTTTCAAAAAAAAAAACAAAAGAAAAAACCATACCAGAAGCACCTTTTTTTCCCTTTTCAAAGGAAGCACGACTGTGACTCTCTAGCAAGCGTGAGCGTGAATCGGACTGGCGAACTCACTCCTCAAGGTACACTGTAGTGACCACTCTGCCACACAACCTCTTATGTGTATGTACATCTTTCTTGTTCTTTTCTTCCTTCTACTTTTTTTCTTTTTTCTTGTTTCTTTTTTCTTTTTTCTTCTTCCTGGTTCGATGAAGTTTTTCTGCCATTTTGGTTTTGGTAAAAGGGTCAAATTGTGCTAAAAAATCTGAGAAGTTTGAGATTGTGCTAAAGTTAGGGGAAAAGGGCAAAATAGTAATTTTGGCCGAAGAGTGCAGTTGTTCGACGAAATGGGACTGGCAAGAGCTACCCCGGGATGCCCGCCGCCTACGTTGCTTCCTCCGCCCCGAGGTGTTCGACGAAATGGGCGCAAGACATGATACTTCGATTTCTTCTAGTTGTTTCACTTTTAGCCAATGTGCTTGTTCGTGACTTGTTGAGCGAAATTGTAGTGCCTATTTGCATGATGCGATTGCCGAGTTTGTTCGCTTGTTGGACGACAACACCGTGGACATTGATCAAGCACCAATCGGTGATTACGATTACAATGAGATGGATTGTGACGTGCACGGTCATGGTGTCGGTGTCAAAACCGGCTGATCTCGGGTAGGGAGGCCCAAGCTGTATGTCTGCGGATTGATGGTAACGATAATCAAAGGGACACAGTATTTACCCAGGTTCGGGCCCTCTTAATGGAGGTAAAACCCTACTCCTGCTTGATTATATTCGATGAGTATAGGGGTTACAAGAGTTGATCTACCTCGAGATCGTAGTGGCTAAACCCTAACTTGGCTAGCCTGTCAATGTTATGATCCTGCCTTCGGTCTAAACCCTCTGGTTTATATAGATACCGGAGGGGCCTACGGTTGTACAAAGTCGGTTACACAAAAAGGAAATAATATACCCGGACACCTAAACTTGCCGTCCACGTATACGGGAGTCCCAACCGGACATGAGAAGTGGTCTTCTTCCTTGTATCTTGACAGCCCATTAGTCCGGCCCATATCGAATAGACCGAACGCACGAGGACCCCTTAGTCCAGGACTCTCTCAGTATCCCCTGAACCAGTATTCAATGACGACGTGTTCGGCGCGCAGATTGTCTCCGGCATTGCGAGGCGGGTTCCTCTCGTTGAATAACATATATCAACTTCTTCTTCAAAAAAGGGCTATATTCGGCTTTGTATAATTAACACAACCCTTAGCCCCGAAGGCGGAATAAAAAATAAGAATAGTGTCTTTACTGACAAATTTTTGGCAAAGCGTCAGACTTGACCCTTCAGTGTTTTGAACCGTTTTCATACTCCACGTTTCGAGGTCGAGCCCCCTTGGCCCGTCTTGTCAAAATAGAGATCGTGCCCACTTATTACGGGATTGCTCATCAATAAGATTTGGGTAATCCAACCGCTTACGGCGCACGCTCACGTTGGGAACAGGCGAGTTTCAAGGCATAAGTGGGGGACGGTTGGCATTTTTACCGCCTATAAGAGGGCAATAGGTTCCTCCTTTCTTCCCCATGCCTTCTTCCAGCCTCAGCCTTCCAATCTCCCAAGCTCTAGCGCTCAAGAGAAAGCTTTCGTCTTCCTCACCACCGCCACCTCCTCCGACCATGGCCGGATCTGGTTCCAAGGGCAAGTGGGAGGCCTCCTCCGTCACGGAGAAGGAGATAAAGGATCTCCGGAGCGCGGGGTACCTAGCCGCAAACATTGCGCACGGGCACTCCGACGAAGGCCAAATCATCCCTACTCCGGCGGCCGGCGAAAGGGTCATTTTCCTCCCCCATTTCCTTAGAGGATTAGGTTTTCCATTCCACCCCTTCGTCTGGGGACTCATGTTCTATTACGGGCTAGATTTCCATGATCTAGCCCCGAACTCTTTCCTCCACATCTCGGCGTTTATCGTCGTGTGCGAGGCTTTACTCCGCATCCCCCCCACACTTTGGCCTATGGCTAAAAATCTTCAATGTGAAGCCGAAGGTGGTCGACGGGCAGCATGCGGACTGCGGAGGGGCCATGATTAGCAAGCTACCCAACGCCACATGGCCCAAGGGGGCCTTCATTGAGACCGTCAAGATCTGGCAATAAGAGTGGTTCTACATCACCAAGCCGCGCCATACCAACTGGGCGGCAATTCCGGAGTTCTGATTCGGACCCCCACGAGGCTCACTTCATGGACCGCTAAGGGCCTCGACTGGGGGTCCCAGACGGAGGTGCAGACGCTGCATACGCGCATCACCAACGTGTTGGGCAAGAATGTTGGTCTCACCAATGTGGTGCAGATCATGCTCTTCCGCCGCATCCTCCCCTGCCAACGCCGGGCCTCTCCCATGTGGGAGTTCAATCCGGAGGAGCCGCGAACCCTGAAGTACTTCTTCGGCATGACACACGAAGGAATATGGAAGCTGCTCTTCAAGGCCCAGAAGAGCTGGCCTATGGAGACTGAAGACGTCGGACTCGATGCCGAGAATCCGGCCTCGCCAGTAAGTATGAGCTTTCCGAAGATATGTCCGGTCTATATTTTGGATCGATATGAATCTTATCAGCCCAGCTCTTTACAGGGCTGGACCAAGAAGGCGGAGCGGATCAAGAGTCCGGCTCCGTTACCCGAATACCAAGTCACTCCCCAGCTAACGAGATGCTGGTCCCGGCGCCCTACCAGGCGCCGGAGAAGAAGGGCAAGGAGCCCAAGGGCGGGCCCCGCTGCAGAGGTTATTTGGATGCTATGTCTGGAGGGACCGAAGTCGTCTCCTCTCACGAGGAAGACGAGGACGAAGAGGAGGAGGAGGAGGTGGAGAGAGACTCTACTCGCGAGACGAGGAGGAAGAAGAGGACGGCCTCTAAGAACCCGGAGGGGGCGACGCCGAAGAGGAAGAACATTACCCTCTCGGTCAGTTCGGACTCGGTGTCGGAACACACCCCGAGGAGAGCTTCCAGGGTCAAGCCCCTGGCCGAATCGTAAGTATCATAAATCTTACTTGTTCAGTTTCCGCTTACCTGCCTCCGTTATATAAATTGTATCTTTGCTCGCATTTCAGCCCTCCATGCAATATCCCGAACACCTGAAGAGGCGGAGAGAGACGGGCCACCGCAAGCCCCATCTCCCACTGCCATGGAGGACACCGAGGTGTCGTCCCAAAGGACCTCTCCTGGCCGAGGAGGGGCGGACGAGCTCATCCAGAAGGTGCCCGTGGTTAATACCTCGGATGCCGCAGACCGGGGGACGACGACCCCCACGACCACCGAGGGTCGAGGGTCTCTACAGTTCGGGCCCCCGCCGAACAACGTCCCGCAGACCAATGAGGCTCCGGGTTCGGATTAGCATCCCCCTTCGATTGAGGGGGGCAGAGCAGCAGCTCCATCGGGGCCTCTGTTAATCCGGAGGCCGCTCCTGCTCTGGAGGAAGCGCTACAACGCGCTTCCATTGTGGAAGAGAACCGCACCCTGATGGGTGCGGTTATGAAGAAGGTTCAGTCTGTGAAAAGCGGACTGAAAGAAGCCTTCAATAGCCTACTGACGGGCTTTGAGGTATACGATGTAATTCTCTGACTAGTTTTTCATATGAAAGGTTAAACCTATGTATATACAACAGCCCCTGAGACTCTGTTCAGATTAAAACAAACCGGACAGAGGATCCCCAGCCAAATTATTAACATATTGTGTTAATGTGTGAGGCAGGCATCTCAGCTGGCGGCTGATGTCCAAGCCGCAGAAGTTTCCGAGCTCAATCGGAAGCTTTGACTAGCCGATGAGGAGCTCGTCCGCGTCAACAAGCGGTTTGACGAAAACCAAGGTATGCGGCACTTTTACATACCCGAAGTGATATGTGTGCTAATTCTTTTAACTGGCTGAGTTTTATGATTATACTCATAGTTGGCGCAGCCGAGGTCGAGTCCCTCAAGAGCGAGCGTGCCCAAGCCGAAAAGGAGGCGGAGGTGAGCAGGGCGGCCGCTGACAAAGCGGCGGAGGAAACTGCCCACCGAAAACATGAGCCGCGGGTGGACGAGGTCGAACAAGAGCTCAAGGACACCATAACTAAGTGCGAGTCCTTGGAGCAGAAGAATGCGGATCAAGCCTCCGAACTTGCCAAAGCTCTCCAGAGCGTGAAGGAGGCCCGGGTTGAAGCCCAGGGCGCTTGCCGGGAGATCCAGGAGGCAAGGCAGATAGCGGTTGGTAAGCCCTTTATTCTGCAGAGCAAATTTTTAAGTAGGAGATACATCTTGCTGACCCGAGTTTGGAGTTCTCCAGGCGCGTTTGCAGATCTGCCCAGGAGCATCATTGACGCCACGGAGTTCTTCCGAGCTGAAGAGGGGAGCTCGACGGAGAAGCTGTTCTGGTCGCAGTACCTTGCGCCAGAGCATCCGGTGCCCCTCAGTGATTAGCTAAAGCAGCTGACCGAGCTACATAGGGTGGCCGGGTTGGCCATGAAGGATGTAATAGTCCATCTTTCGCCGGCCGAGCCCAGACCCAGCAGCTACTTCGGACTCGTGAGGCCGCTAGTCAATGCGTGTCCCCGGATCGGCGCCATAAAGCGGTCGGCCTGCATAGAAGGTGCCTGGATGGCCTTCGCCCGCGTCAAGGTGCAGTGGGCGAAGATGAAGGCCACCAAAATTGCCACTGCAGGGCCGCCTGAAGGCAAGGATCACCGAAGGCCGGAGAGGTACTTCGGCGAGGTCCTGGAGGGAGCCCGAATTGTAGAGGGCCAATGTTCAAAGGATATCATATTTGGGTAGTGGAGTTCGGTTTGCAAAGACCATGTTGAACTCATAATGTTAAATATTTATGCTTGCACCGTATGATTTGGTCAGTTTATGCTCCTGTTCGGCCATTTTATATGTGAAGATTGCCAGTCGTCGGCTTCCACCCCCGTGAAAGTATTTTCAGGGTGTTCACAAATGCGTGTCCGCTCTTTATCCAACGTCTTGGTCCGTGGAGGAGGCGTTCGCTAGATGAACTAGGCAATCAGACTATGCGGCTTTATTATCCTCACTTAGCCATAGGAGTCCATTGGTGGGGCTAAGTACTAGCCCCTATTGCGTGAATGGCAATCCGAAGTGCGGCGCCTTTGCAACACGGCTTGGTCGAATCCCAACCCCTCGTATAACACGGCATGAATCACGAACGGTTCATAGTATGACACCAAGTCACCGGATCGCTGACCAGCTCTCGCATATCATGACAGTCAGTTTGTGGCTTTCTCTACTGAGGTACTTGACCGGACGAACCGGAAATACAATCGCAGTAGTTCTCCCTTTACTACCTTAGCCGAACTTGCGGAACGTAAGGTGGTAAACACAGGAGCCGGGCAACCCAACTATAGACCAAAGACATGATTCGGAGCCGATGCATATAGTGCAATATCTGGGACGCCGAAGAGTTCCCTATAGGTGTTCGGACTTAAGAGTTTGCGGGGCTGAATATAGCCCCTGGTATAAAGGCCATGCCGAAGCATGAACGTCAGTCGAAAGCAAGGAGGAAATATGGATGATAAGACAAAAAACCCAAAAAAGAGAGACAGGGGGGATCATTCGCTTCCTTTATATCCTTATCAGTACGTTGAGGCGTGTTTTGACACATAATGCCATAAATATAAAGGTCATGTTATATGCCTAAAATTTTACATAAGGGAAAGTCTAGTACAGGGCCTAAAAGTACTGGTTCGAAGACTCCAGTGATGCCCTGCCGCACGTCTGCGCCGTTTCTCCTTAGTAACGAATCCTTTGACAGGGGTATTTGATGGTTGTCCGTAAAGGAGGGGAAAACCAGCCTTGAACGGGTCCCTGATGCAACCATACAGCGGATGGAGCTCTTAATGAACCTGCAGTGAAAAGGTGTATAATGTCCAAATAGGGTCAAACCGTGCTATGGACTGTTTCCGCAGTGTGCCTCCGGCTTTGCCCAAGGTATTTCGAGTGCGTAGTTATGTACGCGCGATACGTAAGCCGCAACCTTATAGGGCAGTCGGCGGAGGCCAAGCTGCTAATCAAGGTCCGGATCCGTCGAATCATCGCGGTGCGGTGCGGGCCGGACTTGTTTAGAGATGTCATCGGCTTTAATGTCCGACGAATTATTCGGCTTGATAAGGCCGCTGTACACCTCGGCTGCAAGGGCCGCGGTGTGCTCTTCAGTACGGAGGGAGCGCTCCATGTAGTCATTGACTGTGATAACGCCACGAGGTCCGGGCATTTTAAGCTTTAAATAAGCATAGTGCGGGACTGCATTAAAGCGAGCAAAAGCAGTTCATCCGAGCAGTGCATGATAACCACTGCGAAATGGGACGATGTCGAAGATCAGTTCTTCACTTCGGAAATTGTCTGGGGAGCCGAATACTGCCTCCAGTGTTAATGAGCCCGTACAACAGGCCTCCACGCCGGGTATCACTCCTTTAAAGGTAGTGTTACTAGGCTTGATTCTTGATGGGTCGATGCCCATTGCGGACAGTGTCTTGATAAATCAAGTTGAGACTGTTGCCGCCGTCCATAAGGACTCTAGTGAGATGGTATCCGTCGATGATTGGATCGAGTACCAGGGCGGACGAACCCCCGTGACGGATACTGGTTGGGTGGTCCCTGCGATCAAAGGTGATCGGACAGGCTACCCATGGATTGAATTTTGGGGCGACAGGCTCTACAGCGTAGACCTCCCTTAGTACGCGCTTGCGCTCCCTTTTGGGAATGTGAGTGACATAGATCATGTTCACTATTTTCACTTCGGGGGGAAACTGCTTTTGGCCCCCGTTGTTCGGCTGTCGGGGCTCATCATCGTCCTCACTTGGAGGTCCCTTTCCTCTGTGTTCGGTATTTATCTTACCGGCCTGTTTGAAAACCCAACAGTTTCTGCTGGTTTGCAGGCTTGTCGGGTGTGCCATGAATCTGACAGGGCCTCTCAAGGATTTTGTCCAAGTTGGATGGACCGTCCCTGTTGCCTTTAAAAGGTTTCTTCTATTGACCGGATTTAGAACCAGTAAATCCAGCATTGACTGCCGTGTCATCTGCGTCGTCGTTATTGCTTTGACGTTTATTTTTGTTGCGGCACGGTTTACCATTGCCGTCCCTGACCTCAGAAGTGCCGGGGTCGCCAGAGCTGTTGCTCTACGAGCCAACCAGCTATCTTCACCCGCATAGAAATGGGTCATGAGTGCAGTTAAGGCTGCCATGGTCTTCGGCTTTTCCTGCCCGAGGTGTCGGGCGAGCCATTCGTCACGGACGCTGTGTTTGAAGGCCGCTAAGGCTTTGGTGTCCGGACAGTCCACGATTTGGTTCTTTTTACTTAGGAACCGATTCCAAAGCTTGCGAGCCGATTCGCCAGGTTGCTGGATTATGTGACTTAGGTCATCAGCATCCGGTGGCCGGACATAAGTGCCCTGAAAGTTGGCCCGAAAAGCATCCTCCAAATCTTCCCAGCTTGCAATGGAGTTCTCTGGGAGGCCGTTCAGGCAGTGTCGTGCTAGTCCTTTCAGCTTTAGAGGAAGATATTTAACGGTGTGAAGGTCATCTCCATGAGCCATATGTATGTGGAGAAGAAAACCCTCGATCCAGACGGTCGGATCCGTCGTACCATCATACTGCTCGATGTTTACGGGTTTGAACCCTTCCAGAAACTGGTGCTGCATTACCTCATCAGTAAAGCACATGGGGTGTGCGGCACCCCTATACCGTGCGACATCGCAGCGGAGATCGGATGACATTTGAGTTCGGTGATGATCCCGAATATTGTAATCTTCATCACGCCGGGCTTCATAGTCATGATCTCGTGCTGGGGCACGGCCTCTTGATCCATAGATCGATCTCGTCTAACCAGCTTTATTGGCCAGGTCCTGATGCAAGTCATATGTATAGCCCGCAGCTGCTATTTCCTTGCCTCGTCGGCGAGGGGGTGCGGGCTGGTGTTCGGCTTGATGTGCTGCTTTATCCCGTCCACGTGGTGGTCAGTCTGGTTGATCTGCCTAATTGTATTTCGACGGTATGGCTCAAGGGCTTCATCGTTGAATTGTGGCAGTAGCTTGCGCTTGGGGTAACTTTTTATGGGTTACTCGGGGCCGTACTCCTCGGTGGCCAGGACCTTGGTCCACCTTTCATTGAGCGTATCCTATTCAGCTTTGAGCTGCTGCTGCTTCTTTTTCAGGCTCCGTGCAGTGGCGATTAGCTTTCGCTTGAAGCGTTCTTGTTCGAGAGGTTCCTCTGGGACGATAAAATCTTCGTCACCAAGGCTAACATCCTCTTCGGAGACTGGCATATAGTTGCTGTCTTTCGAATCTTCATGATCAGCGTGTTCGGGGCTATACTGACCCTCCTCCCTCTCATCCTGTTCGGATGTGGGCTCAATGGGGTATTCGGGGTCTTCAGCATTATCCGGAGTCTCATGGTCTCCGGTGCCGGTGTTGCTGTCCCTTTCCCGACGCGATCGTGAGAGGCGCCGCTGGCGTCGGCGCTTTGGTGGTTCGTCGACGGGCTTGTCCTTATCGGAGTCCTGATTATCCTCGTCGTCCTTTTTATCAGGAGTGTCCACCATGTATACGTCATAGGTAGAAGTGGCCGTCCAACATCCTGTGATAGGTGGGACTTGGCTTGATTCGGCGTCGGCATCGTCGTCCATACCGTCGATGTCTTCGGACGCGTAGTCTAGCATGTCGGTTAAATCCTCGACGGTGGCTATTAAGTGGGTGGTGGGCGGGTCATAAAATTCACCGCTCTCAGCCCCCAGCCCATGCTGGGCGCAGTTTGGAGGTAAAGCTTCCGTGATGGCGAGAGACCGCATTAAGCCCAATGCTTCGTCTAAGGGTGAAAGTTGAGTAGGAGTCTGCGGATCTGCAGGGCTGAGTTCGGTGATAGACACCTGGTTGGGCCCGATCGACGCAGACATCGACAGTTCGGAGTCGTCGCCTAGAAGCGAGTCCAAGACCGCATCTGGGTCTCCGGTCGGAAGTTCCATGATAGAAAAGAGTCCGACAGGGCTGATACTCCCGTCTTCGGATGATACGACCTGCTCCGGATCTAAGGCCGAGGCGGGCGCGAGTGTCGACCTGTAACGCCCCGGATCCGACGCGCCAGGTGTCACCCAGTTATTCGCTGTCGTTGCCATGTAATTTGCTTGCGTGTTGCACTTTGCCATGTCATCATCTGCATTTTATATCATGTAATCATGTGCATTGCATTTGCATACGTGTTCGTCTCATGCGTCCGAGCATTTTCCCCGTTGTCCGTTTTGCAATCCGACACTCCTATGTCATCCGGCGCCCCCTTTTGTCTCTTTTCGTGAGCGGGTGTTAAACATTCTCAGAATGGACCGAGGTTTGCCAAGCGGCCTTGGTACACCACCGGTAGACCGCCTGTCAAGTTTCGTGCCATTTGGAGGTCGTTTGATGCCCCAACGGTTAACCGGGTAACCGCAAAGGCCTCTTTTGTGTGCAGCCCAACACCGCTCCAAAGAGGCCCAATAACCCATCCAAACCCCCTCCATGCTCTCGGTCATTCGATCACGATCGTGTGGGCGGAAACCGCACCTCATTTGGACTCTCCTAGCTCACTCTACCTATAAATAGGTGCCCTCCCCCAAAAATTCGCGGATGAATTCCACCCTAACCCTAGCCAAACTCCTTCCCGCCGCCGGACATGTCCACCTCCGCGCCGGACGCGTCCTCCGCCCCCTCCTCGCCCAATCCCGGCATGCCACGTCGCCCCAGCTCCTTCCCCCGCCGCCGGGCCCGCTCGGCCCATCCGAGGCCCGCCCCGGGCCGCGACCGGGCCCGAGCGCCCCGCGCCCGCGCCGCCCAGCTCCCTCCGCCGCGCCGCCGGAACGCGCCGTCCGCCGGGACCTCGCTCCGCCACCGACCCGACGCCGCCGTTCGCCGCCGCCTTCCCGCACCGGCGACCTCCGCCGCCCGGCCGCGCCTCGCCTCAGCCGGGCAGCGCCCCGCGCCGCCCCTCCACTTCGGCCCCGCCTCCCGTGCTCCGCCGCCTCCCGCCGCGGCTCCTCGCCGGCCGGCGCCGCTCCGAGCTGGCCAAGCTCGTCGCCCCTCGCCTCCCGTGCCTCTCCGGCGGATCCGGCCACTCCGGCCCCGGATCCGGTCGAATCCGCCCCCGTCTGACCTCCTCCGACCTCCCCGGCCATCTCCTCGCCCTCGCCGCCGGCAAGCTCGCAGCCGTCTCGGTTCGCGCGCCGAATCCCTAGGTTCGGATCTGAGAGGGTAAGATTTTGCTGTCCCGAAATCCTTACATTTTTATGCCTCCTTCTTCATGCTATAACTCCATGCGTGGTGCTCCGATTCATGCATATAATATATGCATATGTTCGTCTCGAGATGCTCTTCATTTTGTTCCATTGTGCCATGTTCATTAGGGTCCATGTTGATGCCCAAATCATTGTTGCAAGAGTGCTAGTTGCTGTTATCTGCTGTCTGTTATCAGAACTTGGAGATTTGTTATTTTTGTATCTTTGAATCTGTGCATCTTATGTGCATGAGCTCTACATGTGTTTTGTTGTATGCCATGCCATCTTTACAGAGGTGTATGCCATGTATTTTTGTGATATCTGTGGTGACTAGCACAAGCATGCAAACTAGGCTTCTTAATGTTTCTGATTTCAGAGACTGTGATTCCTCTTCCGAACAAGTCTTTGTCTGCTGTTATTTTGTTGCCATGTGTTTTGTTGTATATGCCATCTTTACAGAGGTGTATGCCATGTATTTTTGTGATATCTGTGGTGACTAGCACAAGCATGCAAACTAGGCTTCTTAATGTTTCTGATTTCAGAGACTGTGATTCCTCTTCCGAACAAGTCTTTGTCTGCTGTTATTTTGTTGCCATGTGTTTTGTTGTATATGCCATCTTTACAGAGGTGTATGCCATGTATTTTTGTGATATCTGTGGTGACTAGCACAAGCATGCAAACTAGGCTTCTTAATGTTTCTGATTTCAGAGACGGTGATTCGTCTTCCGAACAAGTCTTTGTCTGCTGTTATTTTGTTGCCATGTAAAGTTGATGATACAGAGAGATCCATGCTTATTTTGGAGATGTTCAGTAAGGATGTTTTGTAGATATTGTTGTAATTGATCCATTCCTACCCTTGTTTGCAATTATGGAGTGCCATAGCATGACTCAATCTGGCTCTACTTTTGCTATAAAATGTTCCTGGCAGATTGTTTACGTGATATTCAATTTTGCCAAGCTTGTTGTAGTTGATCCTTTCATGCTATGTATTTGCTTTTGCCATGGATAGCTTCATGAACATGCCATCTTGCGGTAGGTATGCTTGTTTTGTCATGCATTGCTTTGTGATGAGTGCATCAAGCTCACAAAGATGCCTTCATAATGTCTGTTTCTGCCATGCTCTGTTTTCTGCTAAGTCTGAAACCTGATAACGAAACTTGCTATGTTTACATGGTTGCCATCATATCTTCTGGTCCTTTTTGACTTATTGTCGGTAAGGGACATTTGTCATATGCATTTAGTAGATTCATGCCATGCCTTGTTTTGCCATGTTAAGTTCCTGTAGCATGTTGCTTGATAGCTCTAAACATTGCAACCTGATGTTATTTCTGCCATGTCCAGTAATTTCTGGTAAGTCTGTGAACCTGTTATTATTTGCAATTTTGCTATTTCCTTTTGAGCATGTTCTAGTGATTTCTTGAGATATCTCAGTGTTCATGTTTTGTTGTGCTTTACCTGTACATCATGTCCATGCCTTTTGTTTTCATGTTGACTTGCTGTAGCATATTGTTTTCACGCTTGCATTATGCCTAGTTGCTGTTTTGGACAGATTGTTGCTATGTCTTGTTTCGAGTGTATGTGTTGCACCGTTGCTCCGTTTTAAGCATGCTCTATATGAAACTTGCTTAATTTTGCATGTAGACTCTTATTATCATGTTGCATCCTTGTTTTGAGGTGTTTGCTTGATGTTTGTATGCATTTTGCATCAATGCCATGTTTATCTTGTGTTGCTCATATCTTCTAGCCCGTAGCTCCGAATCTAATGAACTTTATATGTAACTTGACTAAAATTTCGTGTAGATCATCATGGTGCTCTTTAACTTGCTGTTAAACAACTTCAACTTAATTCTTGTTCAGTTCTGGACCAATTTCGAAATTTGCATATGAGGACTTACCGGAATTGTTATATGTTGTTTCCGGCCTCATTTAAACTTGCCTTGATGTGTTGTTCTTGTATGCATCATCTCTCGTCATGAGTAGCTTCATATAGCCTTGTCATGCATCATACTTGGTTGAGCATCATGCCTTGTTCATGTGTGGTGTGTTTACCTTGTTGCGTGCTTCTTCTCGATAGTTACCGTGCCGTTGCGATTGTGAGGATTCGTTCGTCTTTGTGGCTTCATCTTCTTCATGGGCTCATTCTTCTTCCTAGTGGGATTTCAGGCAAGATGACCGTCACCTTGGATCTCATTACTATCATTGCTATGCTAGTTGCTTCGTTCTATCGCTATGCTGCGCTACCTATTCACTTGCTCTTCAAGCCTCCCAAATTGCCATGAACCTCTAACCTTTGTCACTCTTCCTAGCAAACCGTTGTTTAGCCATGTTACCGCTTTGCTCAGCCCCTCTTATAGCATTGCTAGTTGCAGGTGAAGATGAAGATTGTTCCATGTTGGATTATGTTTATGTTGGGATATCACAATATCTCTTATATTATTAATGCATCTATATACTTGGTAAAGGGTGGAAGGCTCGGCCTTATGCCTGGTGTTTTGTTCCACTCTTGACGCCCTAGTTTCCGTCATACCGGTGTTATGTTCCTTGATTTTGCGTTCCTAACGCGGTTGGGTGATTTATGGGACCCCCTTGACAGTTCGCCTTGAATAAAACTCTTCCAGTAAGGCCCAACCTTGGTTTTACATTTGCCTCAACTAGCCTTTTTCCCTTGGGAGTCGCGCTCTCGAGGGTCATCTTTATTTACCCCCCCGGGCCAGTGCTCCTTTGAGTGTTGGTCCTACCTGTTAGTCGCCGGTGGCCACCAGGGGCAACTCTGGTCTGGCCTACCGGAAGCTTGGACAATCCGGTGTGCCCTGAGAACGAGATATGTGCAGCTCCTATCAGGATTTGTAGGCACATTCGGGTGGCTTTGCTGGTCTTAGAGTCACCCGCCAGGAGGGGCCGGGTTACTCTAATGGTCATTACCAGAAGCCCGGCGCCAAGTTTGAAGACGGTGGGCCAGAGATGGGCTTAAGACCCGGATATGGCTTAAGGCCCGTAGTTACAATCATTATCATGGTAGAACTTGTAGTGCAAGGCAACAATAGCTGAGAGTCCGAGCCGGACACTCTTATGAGCCGGCCGGGACTCTGAGAGCTGCTGGGCGTCAGCCTCCCTATATAAAGGGACGACCCGGCAGCGGTTTAGGGACAAGAACAATCTCATCGAGAACCGGGCATAGCAGTTTAGCTCCCTGGTGATCGTAACCCTAATCAATACCACCTCAACTGGACGTAGGCTTTTACCTTCACCGTAAGGGGCCGAACCAGTATAAACCCTCGTGTTCCTTGTCCCGCATTAACCCCTTCAAGCTTCCTAGCTGCGATGGCTCCACGACTAAGTCCTAGCTCGAGGACATCTGCCGTGACAATTCCACGACAGTTGGCGCCCACCGTGGGGCCAGCGCACGGTGGATTTGAGTTCTTGAAGGGCAGCTTCGAAGGGCTCAAGGGATACGCTGTGGGCCGGATGACCAAGAGTCGTCGCGGCAAGCTCTACATCGACGATGCAAACTGGGGCCCCGACGCCGGCTCAATTGAGTACGGGTACCGGGTCCCCTTCGGCGGAATTCATGTTTTCATTGGCAAGATTGGTGAGCCGGGCCCTGAGCCGGGTGTCTGTGCCGATCTCGTCGAGACGGCTCAGCGTGCGCGACCCGCCCGGGCCCGGCCTGCCTTAAGGCATGCTTTTGTGGGGTGTATCCATGGAGGACTCTCGGATCGATCTGGGTCTGGTGATAAAACGGCCGCCGGCTCTGACGGCGAGTCGTCCACCGATGAGTCCAACTCGTTGTATCAACTTCAAGATGGCCGGCTCATGGGTTATTCCGATGGTGACAGTATTCCGGACCCGTTTGAGCTGCCGAGTCAGGTTGGGGTCTTTATGGCCGGTGCACAGCCTGTTCAGAACCCTGCTGCTGGAGCGGGAAACCCAGTGCCCTCACCGGATCAGGTGCTAATGGATCTCACGGACAAGATGACGGCCCTGTTAACCGCCACGGTTGACCCGGCGGATCAAGCTCAGCATGATGCGGAGGTCGCACAGTTAAAATTGGATCTAGTGAAGGCTAAGGAGGGTCTAGCAGCGGAAGGGATCAGGATGACTGCGGAGCGGGCGGCTCTCGATGCCCAAACCCAGTTGATTCAAGCGCAGTCCTTCCGGCTCACGATGGATCAAAACGCGGCCAATGAGGTCCTGAGAAGGAGGCATCAAAAGGCCCAATCTCGACTCCCTCCGGTTTACGATCCGCGAAACCTCTACAACACGCCAGGTGCAGGGTCTAGTAACCCGCCAGGGGTCATAGTGCCCGGGTCCGGGACCCCTATTCAGCCACAAGTGATGGGGCCTCCCCAGGTGCCCCCTGCCCCGCCTCAGTACGTGCCAATACACCCGGGTCATTATAATAACCCGCTGGAGAACATGGTCGCTGCGGCAGCACGGCTGGCGGCTCTCCCAGTTGACGGCGACTCTCCGACGGCTATTGAAACCCGCCGGGTCAGGGAACTCCTTCAGACAGCACTGGCACAGCAAGAGGCGTACTCCTACAGCCGAGACAGGATCCACTCGACCCCTCGTCCAGGCCGGAGCCCGAGTTATAGCAGACACATGGTCTTAGCGACCGGCTCAAGTAACGTCCGACGCCATGACCCGCCTCCTGGCCATGGCCCGGCTCATAATGGAGCCTTTCACGCAGCAGACCAGGACAGAGCGCGGCAAGAGGCGGAGCAAGTGCCTCAATTGACGGCTTACCAGACCCCCCCGGCTTATCCGACGACTTCTGTCGACGTGGGTATCCCTACCAGGACCAGGGGTGTCCCTTGTTTAGTGCCAGCTATCCGTAATGAACGTGTACCTAAGGACTTCAAAGGCCCTAGGAAGGTGCCTAATTACACAGATGACTTGCAACCCGCAGCCTGGATCGAGAGTTACGAGATGGCCATGGAACTACTGGAGGTCAGTGAGGCGGCAATGGCCAAATACTTCACCATGATGTTGGATGGGACTGCCCGCACTTGGTTGAAAGGGCTACCACCGAACTCCATCGGGTCTTGGGCTGAGCTGAAAGCCCGGTTCATCCAAAACTTTTAGGACACCTGCAGGCAGTCTATGTCAATTGTGGATTTGACTAACTGTAAGCAGCAGGAGGGTGAATCCACGACGCATTGGGTTCGCCGGGTCAAGCAGATCATACATTCGTCAGATAAGATGGATGCCGGCTCAGCAGTCTTAATGTTGGAGCAGAATTGTCGTTTTGTGCCCCTGAAGATGAAACTCGGGCGGCTTAAGCGCGACTGCAATGATATGGGTACACTAATGGCGGCTCTTGTCAAGTACGCCGATTCTAATGGTACCAAGGATCCCCCTTCAGATGATGAAAGGACAGGGAAGGGAAAGAAGAACGGCAATGGCAAGGGTCCTCAGCATAACCCGGGGAACCAAGGAGGAGGCAAGCGCAAGGCCGACGGCAGCCTAGAGTTTGTGGCCAACGCCAGCTCACAAGGGAATAACCAGCGACGTAAGGGGAGGCCCCCTCCCCGAGGCGGCGGGTCAGGTCCGACGCTGGAGCAGCTGTTGAATGAGCCTTGTCCAAGGCATGGCTCTAGAGAGAAGCCAGCGACTCATCTGTGGAAGGATTGTGCAATCATGAAGGCCTTTAAGAATTACAATGGCCCGGGCGGCGGCTCGGGCGCCGGCGGCTTTCGTGGCCCGGGCGGCGGCTCAAGTTCTAATCCTCAGAGCGGTCAAGGGGGCTTTAATCAGCAGTCTGGCCAGGGTCATCAACAGCAGAGGGGGGTTATCAGACCAATCCAAAGCAGCTTAGCGGTGGACAGTATCATGTGTTTACCACCAGTCTGTGTAAGCGAGATCAGAAGCTTCATAAGAGGGCTGTGAATGCTGTTGAGCCGGTGGTTCCACGCTACTTGCGGTGGTCTGAGCAGCCTATAGTGTGGAGTAGGGAGGATCACCCTCCCCAGGTGGATAACCCGGGCCACTTGGCCTTAGTGGTGGCTCCTCAAGTGGGAGGATATAAATTCACAAAGGTGCTCATGGACGGAGGCAGCAGCATCAACATCCTCTATTATGAGACTTTTCGCCGTATGGGGTTGGTTGATAAGAACCTCAGCCAGTCAAACACTATCTTCCATGGTGTGGCACCTGGTAAGTCGGCTTATCCAGTCGGCAAGATCGAATTGGAAGTGGCCTTTGGAGATGAGAACAACTACAGGGTGGAAAAATTGACCTTTGAGGTGGTTAAGATAAGAAGCCCGTACCATGCTATATTTGGGCGGCCGGCTTACGCCAAGTTCATGGCTCGGCCGTGTTATGTGTACTTACAGCTCAAGATGCCAGGTCACAACGGGACCATTACGGTTCACGGCAGCCGGAAAGTGGCTCTGGAGTGTGAGGAAGGCGATGCGGCTTATGCAGAATCTGTTTGTGCAACAGAGGAGTTGAAGTTTTACAAAGACAATGTTGACCCAACAGATATGACCTCTCTAAAAAAGCCAACTACAGAGCAAGAGCCGGCAATGGAATTTAAGTCGGCTGATGAGACTAAACTTGTTGATTTTGTTCCAGGTGACTCATCTCAGTAGTTTAGCATCAGTGCCAATCTGGATCCAAAATAGGCAAGCGCGCTCATCGAGTTCATCCGTGAGAATAGGGACATCTTCGCATGGAAACCTTCTGACATGCCAGGTGTACCTAGAGAACTCGCTGAGCACACTCTCAATATTGATCCGAAATTCAAGCCGGTCAGGCAGTTCCTTCGGCGGTTTAATGAAGAGAGGCGGAAAGCTATTGGTGAAGAGGTGGCCCGGCTCTTGGCGGCCGGGTTTATTGTTGAAGTCTTCCACCCAGAGTGGTTGGCTAACCCGGTGCTCGTACTCAAGAAGAACGGCACCTGGCGGATGTGTGTGGACTACACGGACTTAAATAAGGCGTGTCCGGCTGATCCTTTTGCCCTTCCCCGTATTAATCAAATTATTGATGCTACGGTCGGTTGTGCGCGCTTAAGTTTCCTGGATGCTTATTCCAGATATCATCAGATTAAAATGGCAGTTAAGGACCAGGAGAAGACGGCGTTCATCACTCCCTTTGGAGCCTTCTGCTATGTATCCATGCCTTTTGGGCTCAAGTGTGCACAGGCGACTTACCAGCGTTGTGTACAGAACTGTCTTCATAAACAGAGTGGGCGCAATGTTCACGCTTATGTGGACGATATTGTGGTTAAGTCCATAAAAGAGGACACCCTGATAGATGATTTAAGGGAAACCTTTGATAATCTCCGGGTCTACAAGATGATGCTTAACCCGGCCAAGTGTGCTTTTGGTGTTCCTGCGGGCAAACTTTTGGGTTTCTTGGTTTCTGACAGAGGCATTGAAGCTAACCCGGAGAAGATCAAAGCCATCACCTCCCTAGCTAAGTCGGCGTGTATAAATGATGTTCAGCGCTTGGCGGGTCGCATCGCTGCTTTAAGCCGGTTTATAAGCCGTTTGGGTGAGAAGGCCATGCCATTATATCAGTTGATGAAGAAAACTGATAACTTTGTCTGGAATGATGCAGCTAATACTGCCTTTGAGGATTTGAAGAAGCAGCTGGCAGAGCCTCCAGTCCTTGCTGCTCCGGTTGATAAGGAGCCCTTATTATTATATGTGGCGGCGAACACACGAGCCGTCAGTGTGGCTATGGTGGTGGAGCGCAAGGAGGAGGGTAAGGAGCATCCGGTTCAGCGGCCGGTTTATTACGTCAGCGAAGTGCTCATTGAGTCCAAGCAGCGGTATCCGCATTGGCAGAAGCTTGTTTATGGTGTGTTCATGGCGAGCCAGAAACTTAAGCATTATTTTCAGGGTCATCCCATCACTGTGGTCAGTTCTGCCCCTCTTGGTGATATCATTCAAAACAGAGAGGCCACAGGGAGAGTAGCTAAGTGGGCCATAGAGCTTGGACCTCATGGTCTCAAGTACGTGCCACGCACTGCTGTTAAATCTCAGGCCTTGGTGGATTTCATCAATGACTGGACAGAGTCACAAGTGCCCGAGCAGAAGCCGGATAACACATATTGTACTATTCACTTTGATGGGTCCAGGCAGTTGGATGGCTCGGGGGCTGGAGTTGTATTGGCTTCCCCTAAAGGTGACAAGTTCCATTATGTGCTACAGTTGATGTTTCCTTGCACTAACAATGCGGCTGAGTACGAGGCCTTGCTCCACGGTCTTCGGATGGCTAAAGAGATGATCTTGAGCCGGGTAAGGTGCTTCGGGGACTCAGACTTGGTGGCTCAACAAGTATCAGGCAAGTGGGACTCTAAGGACCCTCTCATGGCGGCTTATCGTCGCAAAGTTGATGCCATTGCAGGGCACTTTTGAGGGCTACCAGGTAGAGCACATTGATCGCAGGAAGAACGAGGCGGCGGATGCCTTAAGCCGGCTGGGCTCTCAGCGAAAACCGGTGCCGCCCAACACTTTCCTGGACGTCCTGTATAGCCCTTCTGTTAAGTTGCCTACAGAGGAAGACTTGGCTGTCCCTGACCCGGAGGCACGACTGGTGGCGGCTCTCCATATCATACCAGACTGGACAATGCCGTATCTGGCTTACATGACCCGGGGCGAGTTGCCTGAGGACGAAACTTTGGCCAGACAAATAACCCGGCGGGCTAAGTCAATGATTGTTATCAATGGCGAGTTGCATCATCGCAGTGTTACAGGAGCATTTCAGCGTTGTGTCTCCCCTGAGGAAGGTCAAGAGATCTTGCGTGAGATTCACGAAGGGGATTGTGGCCATCACGCCGGCTCAAAGTCTCTTGTGGCTAAGGCTTTTCGCCATGGTTTTTATTACCTGACGGCTCATGCTGATGCAGAGGACTTGGTCAATAAATGTGATGGTTGCCAGAGGTTCTCACGATGGACTCATGTGCCGGCTCAGGAGCTGAGGATGATCCCAATTACTTGGCCCTTTGCGGTCTGGGGGCTTGATATGGTTGGGCCTTTCAAACGATCCAAAGATAAGAGGACTCACCTATTGGTGGCGGTTGACAAATTTACCAAGTGGGTGGAAGCTGAGCCAGTTAGCAAGTGTGATGCGGCCACGGCGGTCCAATTTATGAAAAAGGTGATTTTCTGCTTTGGTTTTCCGCACAGCATTATAACTGACAATGGCACCAATCTATCCAAAGGCGCCATGGAAGAGTTTTGTCAACGAGAGCATATCCGACTTGATGTCTCCTCAGTTGCTCATCCTCAATCCAATGGTCAAGCTGAGAGAGCTAATCAGGAGATTCTGAAGGGTATCAAGCCCCGGCTTTTGGTCCCTTTGCAGCGGACGCCGGGTTGTTGGGTGGAGGAGTTGCCCTCCGTGTTATGGAGCATCAACACTACTCCTAACAGGTCTACAGGCTTCACGCCTTTCTTCATGGTTTATGGGGCAGAGGCCGTCCTCCCCAGTGACATCCGTCATGACTCACCTCGAGTGGCAGCTTATGTTGAGGCGGATAATGAACAGGCGCGCCAAGATGCTCTTGACTTGTTGGACGAACAGCGTGATGTGGCAGCAGCCCGTTCAGCGATTTATCAACAAGACCTGCACCGTTATCATAGCCGCCGGGTTAAATCCCGGGTCTTCCAGGAAGGCGATCTCGTGCTCCGGCTTATCCAGGATCAAGCAGATGCACACAAGTTATCCCCGCCTTGGGAAGGGCCCTTTGTGGTCAGCAAGAACTTGCACAACGGGTCATATTACCTCATTGACATTCGGGAGCACAAAGATTCACGTAAGTCGGAGGAAGGGACCCGTCGGCCGTGGAACATAGCTCAGCTTCGGCCTTACTACACTTGAGCCACCGACTCTCATAATGTACATATTTCTCTCAGCCATGTATATATTATGATAAGCAATAAAGCAGGACCTCTGTCCTTTTTTCTCCTCCAAATGTGCACGTGTTTTCTTTGCAAGATTAACATGGTAACTTGAAGGAGGATCCGGCTTATGATCGTATTCGAATCTTGCCGCGGGTAATATGGTCACTTGGGGGCTTGCTGTTCAAACATGGGTCATATTCGAACCAAAGAGAACATAGCTGTTGATACCCATTTGATTGGCAAAGTGCCGAGCTCATTGGGAGGTTTTCTCTGATCATATTTGAATCATAGTTTAACCCCTTTGAGAACCGACGTGGATCGTATTCGAATCAGCGTGTTTAAACAATTCTTAAAATCACTTGGGGGCTTCCTGTTCAAACATGGGTCGTATTCGAACCAAAGAGAACATAGCTGTCGGTACCCTCTTGATTGGCATCGCCACACCCACTGGGGGCTATATGATCGTATCCGAATCTTAGCTTAACCCCTTTGGGCCGGGTCTCTGGTCGTATTCGAACCGGAAGCCCCTAAGTTCTTCCGCTTTATCACAAGTTTTCTCTGATTATGTCAAGGTGTGTACAGCCGGGTCTCACTTTGCCGGCTTAACTTTGGTTTACAGTATTGCTGAACGCAATGGGTGTTATAAGACAGGTAAACCGGAGTTGTGGTACCAACCTTCTTATCCGGGTTATCTAAACCGGAAGTATGCTTGCAGGCCGTTAAGTATGTTCTTACGGCTGTATTCAGGATATCATTGCAGACAAGTCCTTTTTGATTCATATTCCAGGTTATCTGAAACTTATGATTCTCAGGGCGGTAAGCCGCCTCGAGACTTGTGATTTGCCCTTCTATGCAGGATAATTAAAGGCACCTCTTTTGAGGTTAAGAAAAACAAAGGATTGATTATGACCCGGAGAAACATCAAAGAGAACTTCAAAAGACTTAAGCATTCAAGGCGTGCATGGCGACACGGCAAAACTAAAGTGTTGGTCCTACTCTATTACAAGACTCGTTGAGTCCAAAAGGGTGAGGCATTGTTTGGTAAACCGCCAGCCGAGTTACGACGCTGCCTGAGTTGAAGTCTCCGGCTCGTTCCTATCTTCTCCTCCGGCTGATCCCAAGACCTGTAAAGTTGATGACTTCCAGTCGATGCCGCTGAGAGCTTCAAATTGGGCTTCCTCGTCAATTAACCCGGCCGGGTCAATCTCCGGGGCGAAAGTGTGCTGACGAGCCGGCGGGATCAAGTTGAGGGCTTCATCGCGAGGGGTTGGAATCATCTGATTCTCCGCGTTGTAACCTGACTGGTACTTGGTCAGATCTGTGTCGTTCCCGATAAGGGTGGCCACCGGGCGTACGGCCTTAACGCAAGCTGCGAGGTCCTTCTGATCGAAAGCTGAGCCGTCTTCCTTCAGGCTTGGATAGCCAAGGGCGATGTCCGCCGGGTCTAACTCCGGCAGGAATGCGTTGGCCCGGCTCAGCGCGGCGATTGCTCCGGCTCTTGCAGAGGCCCGTCGCAGCTCTTGGATCCGTTGAGGCAGTACAGCGAGCCGGCGAAGGACTTCTGCCAGGTGAGTCGGCACCTCATTGGATAGGGCCACCACAGCTAAGGCACGCTGTGACCCGGTGTAGAGCTGCTCCACCAGGGTATACACGGCCTTCAGCTTGGTTACCACGCTCTGGTTGAGGTTGGCACTTGTGGGACCTGTTTAACAGAGTCAGATAAGCCGCCGACAAGGATGAAATTATGAGATATAAACATTCTAAACTTGATGAAAGCCGGCGCGACGACTTACCGAAGATTGCGGCCACCATCTGGGACACTCGGCACTTTAGGCCGGAGAGGTCGGCGTTCTTCTCGGAGAGAGCCTTCTCCGCCTGTTCAGCCCAGTTCACCAATGCGGCCTTTTCTTCAGCCCACGCCTTCCACTCAGCGTCGAACTCCGTCTTCAGCTTTTCTTGCGCGGCGATGCTGGACACGAACTTGGCGTTTGCCTTCCGGGTCTCCATCTCTTGCATCTTCAGCCGGCTCTTGACATCAGCAAGGTCAGCCTCAAGCTTCTTGCCAGCAGCCTGTATAAATTTCCGGGTTATGGCATGAACAGTTACTATATAAGTCCCAAGCGTTTTCCAAGCAAAGACACTTGGCACTTGGGGGCTAATGCATATTGAACGTATCTATCTACAAACTGCCGGCTCAATTGAGTAAGCCGGAACCTAAGTCTACAACATATTCAATCATAAGTTGTCGACTTGGGGGCTAGCATGGTAAAGGTAACTATGAAGTAAGTAAGAGGACAGCTGAATGATACCTCAGATTTCTGCTGGATCTGGTTCACCATGGCAACCTCTGCGTCCCGGCTCTTGTGCACTTGGCTGATGTAGCCAGAGACGAGCTCTCCAATGCTCAGGTTGGTGTAATCGGAGAGGTCCAGGTTCACCCGGTGGGGCTGCAGCAACTCCCCCTTAGCGGAGCACTTGGCCAGCACGGTAGGTCTCCCCGGCTCAACGAACTCCGTCCGGGTGATTACCATGTCTGGGTCGTCTGCTGGTGGAGCCGAGCTGGAGGCCTCCGGGTTAACAGAAGCTTCTGTAGTTGCCTTGGTAGTTGGGACAGCGGCCTCAGGTGCCTTGTCGGTTGGAATGGTGGCTTCGGGGGCGGAGGCAGCTGGCGGTTCTTGAGCCGTCACCTCCGGTTCAGGTAAATCCGGCACTCCGGCTGACTTGGTCTTCTTCGCTCTCTTGGTGAGCTTTGCCTGGGCACTGAAAGGACAGAAACGTTAAGCACAAAAAGGGTAAGTACAGACAAGTATAATATGAGATGGTTATCATTACCCGGGCGCGGTCTTGAAAGCCGGAAGACTCGACTGCATAGAGTCGCCCGAAGAGGGGGAGGTCTCCTGATAATTTGAGTCAGAAGAATTGAGGGGTTGACGGATAACACCCGCCAACGGATGAAAAGGGTACAAGTGGGAAATAACCTCAGTTCGGCGCTTCCTTGATGTGTCAGGTAACCCGGAGGAGAGGCCGGTGTCCTTGTTGGTCCGGGTGTGACGCCGGCTCTCATGAACCTGTCGCTTCAAAATAAATTGAGGATCTTGATAAGCTAAAGGATGTGAAAAGCTTACTTTCCGGGTTACCCTTCAGACTTTCAGCTTTGGCAAGGGCTCCGAGTCGGAGGAAAGTGACATTACCTCTTCAACCACCGGGTTACTTGCGCCGGTGTCATCCTGTCAATGAGCAAGTATTGATAAGGCGGACAACAACAAACAGTGAATACAGCAAGGACTTAAAGGCTCAGGGGTTACCTTTGACTCGGAGCTGTCGCTTAATTGCATCAGCTCTGAAGCAGTAGGCCTACTTCCTTTCTTGCGAGGGGCGGCTTTCTTGGCGGCTTTCTTCACCTTTCTGGCCTTCTTGGCCGCCTCATGGTCATATTTGACCCGCCAGAATTTGTCGTCAGCCTGAAAAATACAATGGTGATTTCTTTAAACGATTCAGATGAAAGTTATATACAGAAGAAGATAGGATGTTCAGATTGGCGGCTTACCGCTGGGCCTGGGTTGGTCTTGCAGAAGGGGGCTAACCCGGTCCTTCCACAGTCTGCCAGGCTCTCGTTCAAGAGAGCCTTGGTCATCTCCTCTGCAACGTCTTCAGGAAGATCATTGCGGCTGTGTCTCTGAGGGTCGTCTTTTCGGCCCGTGTACTCACACATTAAGCCGGGCCGGCGGCTCAATGGGATCACCCGCCATGAGATCCAGACCCGGACCAGATCGATTCCATTCAGACCATTGCCCAGGAGAGCCTTGATCTTGTTGATGGTGGGGAGCAGAGGCTGGCGCTCCGCCAGAGTCAGTTTGTCTAACAATGGGTGTGTTGACTCCAGACGTGATGGGCGAAAGCCGGGCAGCGGACTTTCATCAGCCGGTGACGTATCTTGGCAATAGAACCAAGTCATGTTCCAGTCCTTTGGGTGGCTCGGAGGCTCGGCATAAGGGAAAAGATAGTCTCTTCGCCGCTGAATGGAGATGCCACCTAGCTCTAGACTTGGTCCATTGGCGCACTCATTCTGACGGTTTAAATAAAAAAGCTCTCTGAAGAGCACCAGACTAGGTTCTTCTCCAAGGTAAACCTCGCAGAACACTTGAAAGTTGCAGATATTGGACACTGAGTTGGGTCCGATGTCCTGAGGCCGTAGATTGAAGAACTTCAGAACGTCTCTGAAAAACTTTGAACCGGGCGGTGCGAAGCCCCGGCTCATATGATCCGCAAAAATCACTACCTCCCCGTCCTTTGGCTGTGGTCTCTCTTCTGACGGGTCAGGGGCACGGTAGGACATGACGTCCTTCTTGGGCAGATATCCGGACTTGACAAAATCTTCTAGGGTCTCATTGGTGACATTGGACCTCATCCAGTTGCAAGTAATGGGAGCTTTGGGAGGCATGGTGAAAGTCGGCAGTCTATGATAAAAGGAAAAACGTCCGGGTTAATTATAAGCCGGAAGAAATCTACGGTTCAAGGTCAAGGTGGCGGCTTATGAAGGGGACTAATGGTATACATTTAAGTGCATCGGGCGATTTAAGCCGCCGCGGGATTGAGAGTAATTTGATTGTCTACAGGCTTTATCACAGCTAAGCCGGAAATTTTATGGCGCATGGTTTTCTTTAAGCCGGAAAGTTCTATGGCGCGGGGTTTCTTTAAACCGGAACTGTAAACCGCTGAGATTCAAGGATTGCAATTTTTACTAAGTGTGGTAAAATAGGTTTCACACATCGCAGTAAAAATTTTGGATCAAAATAGTCGGGCAAAAGAAAAGTTTCTAGACCTAGAAACAGACGCTGGGGAAGTTCTTGGGCTCGAACAAGGTTCTTATGCAGTAAAAAGAGAGCTACTTGCATGT
Source organism: Triticum aestivum (assembly GCF_018294505.1). NCBI lineage: Eukaryota > Viridiplantae > Streptophyta > Magnoliopsida > Poales > Poaceae > Triticum > Triticum aestivum. The sequence goes on along the minus strand of NC_057808.1, from coordinate 3,930,481 downwards.
AAAATGGGTCCTCAACGTCTACCGCAGTAAGCCTATACAGAGCTAAGATCAAAAAGGGGCAGCAAAATTCAAATCTACTGAGGCCCGTGATGAACTATGAAGAACACGGACGAACTACTCGAGCCCTAGTACGGATCTGCCTATGGAGTAGCGCAGACTCACCGGAGCTGGAGAGGAGCGGAGGTTGCCGCCGTTTGTCTGGTCCGAGTCAGGGTGATGCAGCGGCCAAGGTTGACGAAGACCGGGGGCGCGACGGCGGCGGCAGTAGCAGAGCTCGGGCAGGGGAGCAGTGGCACGAGGAAGAAGATGGAGAGAGAAGTGGCTGAGAGCCCGTCGGGCCGGCCTATTTATAAGGCAAGTTCATAAGTGGGCGCGAGAATCAAGGAGACCACGGCGTGGTTATCTCCCCACGAAACGCCTCGATTTTCGGGATGATAGTAAAGAAAAAGATCTGTTGCGGATCTGGCGGAGTAAAAAACGGGCTTAATGGAAGATGACGTCACGGCGGATTATCCGGAGTCCAGAGGATGACGTCACGCTGGGTTATTGCCTTCACACAATTGTAAGCCGGAGGCTTTCTGTCGAAGGAATGGAAGATTGACATGAGCCGGCTCAAATCAATCTGGGGCCTAATGTTGAGGATATAGACCTTAGAGTCACCCGCCAGGAGGGGCCAGGTTACTCTAATGGTCATTACCAGAAGCCCGGCACCAAGCTTGAAGACGGTGGGCCAAAGATGGGCTTAAGACCCGGATATGGCTTAAGGCCCGTAGTTACAATCATTATCATGGTAGAACTTGTAGTGCAAGGCAAGAATAGCTGAGAGTCCGAGCCGGACACTCTTATGAGCCGGCCGGGACTCTGAGAGCTGCTGGGCGTCAGCCTCCCTATATAAAGGGACGACCCGGCAGCGGTTTAGGGACAAGAACAATCTCATCGAGAACCGGGCATAGCAGTTTAGCTCCCTGGTGATCGTAACCCTAATCAATACCACCTCAACTGGACGTAGGCTTTTACCTTCACCATAAGGGGCCGAACCAGTATAAACCCTCGTGTTCCTTGTCCCGCATTAACCCCTTCAAGCTTCCTAGCTGCGATGGCTCCACGACTAAGTCCTAGATCGAGGACATCTGCCGTGACAATTCCACGACACCCCCCCAGGCCAGTGCTCCTTCGAGTGTTAGTCCTACCTGTCAGTCGCCGGTGGCCACCAGGGGCAACTCTGGTCTGGCCTACCGGAATCTTGGACAATCCGGTGTGCCCTGAGAACGAGATATGTGCAGCTCCTATCAGGATTTGTCGGCACATTCGGGCGGCTTTGCTGGTCTTGTTTTACCATTGTCGAAATATCTTGTAACCGGGATTCCGAGACTGATCGGGTCTTCCCGGGAGAAGAAATATCCTTCGTTGACCGTGAGAGCTTATAATGGGCTAAGTTGGGACACCCCTGCAGGGTTTTATCTTTCGAAAGCCGTGCCCGCGGTTATGTGGCAGAGAACTTGACACTTGACCTCAATTAAAACGCATCAACCGCGTGTGTAGCCGTGATGGTCTCTTCTCGGCGGAGTCCGGGAAGTGAACACGGTTTATGGGTTATGTTTGACGTAAGTAGGAGTTCAGGATCACTTCTTGATCATTGCTAGTTTCACGACCGTTCCATTGCTTCTCTTCTCGCTCTTATTTGCGTAAGTTAGCCACCATACATGCTTAGTCGCTGCTGCAACCTCACCACTTATTCTTTTCCATACCCTTTAAGCTTTGCTAGTCTTGATACCCATGGTAATGGGATTGCTGAGTCCTCGTGGCTCACAGATTACTACAACACCAGTTGCAGGTACAGGTTTTGCGATGATCATGACGTGAGAGCGATGTTACTTGTTTTGGAGTTCTTCTTCTGCTTCTTCTTCGTTCAGGGGATAGGTTCCAGGTCGACAGCCTGGGCTAGCAGGGTGGATGTCGTTTGAGTTTCTGTTTATGTTTCATGCATAGCCGGATGTTGGTCTTATGTATGATGTATTGATGTATTCTTGCGGCATTTGTATGCCTTGTTTGTATCCCCATATATTATGTAATGTTGATGTAATGATATCCACCTTGCAATAGCGTTTTCAAGATGCACCTCTATCCTTGGTGGGACCTTCGTGTTCCTTTAGGATAGGGTCGCATCTTGGGCGTGACACGACCTCTTGAGGGGATCAAAGAGCGGATCCGAAGAGCTTCCTCCGTAAGGGTAGGGGGCGGCACTCGAGGACGCAAACCCATAGGATATCAGATCTCCTCGGATATTGGCGACGTAGTTCAGATTTCTGAACCTGATCTTGTGGCCGGGGGCGTATCTGTCGACCTGCTCAAGATCAGATCTCCTCGGATATTGGCGACGTAGTTCAGATTTCCGAACCTGATCTTGTGGCCGGCACGAAGCATGAAGCCGCCGAACACAAAGACATGTCCTGGGAAAAAGCTTCCCTAGACACAGCATCATCTTTGATGAAGAGGCGAGCCATCGATCCTTCTATTGACAACACAGCGGAGCTCTCAATGAAAGCACCAATATCGGTGTCAAAACCGGTTGATCTCGGGTAGGGGGGCCAATCTGTATGTCTGCGGATTGATGGTAACGATAATCAAAGGGACACAGTATTTACCCAGGTTTGGGCCCTCCTAATGGAGGTGAAACCCTACTCCTGCTTGATTATATTCGATGAGTATAGGGGTTACAAGAGTTGATCTACCTCGAGATCATAGTGGCTAAACCCTAACTTGGCTAGCGTGTCAATGTTATGATCCTACCTTCGGTATAAACCCTCCGGTTTATATAGATACCGAAGGGGCCTAGGGTTGTACAAAGTCGGTTACACAGAAAGGAAATAATATACCCGGACACCTAAACTTGCCGTCCACGTATACGAGAGGCCCAACCAGACACGAGAAGTGGTCTTCTTCCTTGTATCTTGATAGCCCATTAGTCCGGCCCATATCGAATAGACCGAACGCCCGAGGACCCCTTAGTCCAGGACTCCCTCACACGGCAAGGAAGAAGATGAGGTGGAGGAGGTTGAGGAGGGGGCGCTCGACCAAGCGCAAGAAAAAGTTGGTGCAAGATCGAAGAACTACACGCATTTGGAAGAAATCTTGGCCAGGTCTTGGGAATCGGTGTCACTTGATGCGTGCACCGACACTGACCATACCGCAAAGCGGTATTGGCAAAGGATAGAGAATCAGTCGTATGATGGCAAAGTATCCCAATAGGAAGCCATTCACCTTTCGGTCACACCAAGGTCGTTGGGACGTGATCAAGCCGATTTGTAACCGCTAGGCTACTTGCTTGGAGCAAGTCTGCAATGCACCTCCAAGTGGTACCATTGAATCCGATTATGTGAGTTTGCTTTTGCGTCCAAAGTTGTGCAAATCATTTGTAACCATTAGAGTGGTTGCATAATTTGACACTGTTTTCATTTTGTATGACAAGATTACACAAGAAAGGTACAAGGACATGGAAGCTTCTGATGGCAAGCCATTTCAACTAGAGCATTGTTGGAAATTTCTGAAATAAAGTGAGAAGTGTAAGTTGATTGAGAAAAAATCCCCACCGAAGAGAGGTGCACTCACCAAGATGGATGATGATGATGAAGATGATGATGGCCCAAGAAACAAGAACAAGCCCGATGAAAACAAGAAGGCCAAGGACAAGATCAAGAGGGAAGCGGAGGCATCAAGCTTGCGGGACAAGATAGATCACATGGTCAAGTCCAATGAGGCATTGGTGATCAAGACATTGGAGGCAAAGAAGGAGTTGACCGAGAACAAGGCTCAAGAGAAGCAAGAGAAGTGACAACTACTCAAGGAGGAGACCATGCGCAGGGCCGCCATTGAGGACAGAAGAGCCATCACCGAGGAGAACAAAGCCATGGCGACTCCTTCAAGAGGATAACAAGATGATGATGATGAATCGAAATGACATGGATGAGCTCACCAAAGAATGGCATGACATAGCAATGTTGTAAATCTTGGAGAGGAGGAGGCTAGCTAGAAGAGGCCATGCGGTGCCAAGATTCGGTGAGCAAGGTAGTTTCGTAAGTGGTGGTGGTGATGGTGAAGATTTCATCTTGTGATGATGATGATGGATGAGTGATGATGGATGCGGTGTCTTTTGGGTTGTGCCGCGAAAACTGTTGGGGCATGTAGCATGCAATTTCAAAAATATTCCTACGACCACGCAAGATCTGTCTAGGAGATGCATAGCAACGAGAGGGGAGAGTGTGTCCACGTACCCTCGTATACCAAAAGGGGAAGTGTTAGCTTAACGCGGTTGATGTAGTCGAACGTCTTCGCGATCCAACCGATCAAGCACCGAAAGTACGGCACCTCCAAGTTCTCCACATGTTCAGCTCGATGACGTCCCTTGAACTCTTGATCCAGCAAAGTGTCGAGGGAGAGTTTCGTCAGCATGACAGTGTGGTGACGGTGATGGTGATATGATCCGCGCAAGGCTTCGCCTAAGCACTACGACAATATGACCGGAGGAGTAAACTATGGAGGGGTGCACCGCACACGGCTAAGAAACAACTATTGTGCTTTGGGGTGCCCCCCTTCCCCCGTATATAAAGGAGCAGGGGAGGAGGCCGGCCACAAGGCGCGCGCCATAGGGGCGGAACCGACTAGGACTCCCAATCCTAGTCGCCCCCCCTTTTCCTTTCTTTCGGAGGGGGAAAAGGGAAGGAGAGGGAGAGGGAGAGGGAGAAGGAAAGGGGGCCGCGCCCCCTCCCCCTTGTCCAATTCAGACTCCCTTGGGGGGCGCGCGCGACCCCTTGCAGGCTCCCCTCTCTCTCCCCAATGGCCCATGAAGGCCAATTAGTTCCCCGGGGGGTTCCGGTAACCTCCCGGTACTCCAAAAAATACCCGGAACATTCCGGAACTATTCTGATGTCTGAATACCATCATCCAATATATCAATCTTTACCTCTCGACTATTTCAAGACTCCTCATCATGTCCGTGATCTCATCCAGGACTCCGAACAAACTTCGGTCACCAAAACACATAACTCATAATACAAATTGTCATCGAACGTTAAGCGTGCGGACCCTACGGGTTCGAGAACTATGTAGACATGACCGAGACACCTCTCCGGTCAATAACCAATAGCGGAACCTAGATGCTCATATCGGTTCCTACATATTCTAAGAAGATCTTTATCGGTCAAACCATAATGACAACATTTGTTATTCCCTTTGTCATCGGTATGTTACTTGCCCAAGATTCGATCGTCGGTATCTTCATTCCTAGTTCAATCTCCTTACCAACATGTCTCCTTACTCGTTTTGTATGCATCATCTCGTAACTAACACATTAGTCACATTGCTTGCAAGGCTTATTCTGATGTGCATTACCGAGAGGGCCCAGAGATACCTCTCCGATACTCGGAGTGACAGATCCTAATCTTGATCTATGCCAACCCAACAAAACACCTTCGGAGATACCTGTAGAGCATCTTTATAATCACCCTTTTACGTTGTGACGTTTGATAGCACACAAGATATTCCTCCGGTATTTGGGATTTGCATAATCTCATAATCAAAGGAACATGTATAAGTCATGAAGAAAGCAATAGCAATAAACTTAACGATCATTATGCTAAGCTAACGGATGGGTCTTGTCCATCACATCATTCTCCTAATGATGTGATCATGTTCACCAAATGACAACACATGTCTATGGTTAGGAAACTTAACCATCTTTGATTAACGAGCTAGTCTAGTAGAGGCTTACTAGGGACACTGTTTTGTCTATGTACCACACATGTATCAAGTTTCTGGTTAATACAATTCTAGCATGAATAATAGATATTTATCATGATATAAGGAAATATAAATAACAACTTTATTATTGCCTCTAGGGCATATTTCCTTCAGTCTCCCACTTGCACTAGAGTCAATAATCTAGTTCACATCGCCATGTGATTTAACACCAATAGTTCACATCACCATGTGATTAACACCCATAGTTCACATCGCCATGTGACCAACACCCAAAGGGTTTACTAGAGTCAATAATCTAGTTCACATCGCCATGTGATTAACACCCAAAGAGTACTAAGGTGTGATCATGTTTTGCTTGTGAGAGAAGTATAGTCAACGGGTATGCCACATTCAGATCTGTATGTATTTTGCAAATTTCTATGTCTACAATGCTCTGCATGGAGCTACTCTAGCTAATTGCTCCCACTTTCAATATGTATCCAGATTGAGATTCAGAGTCATCCAGATCGGTGTTAAAGCTTGCATCGACGTAACTCTTTACGATGAACTCATTATCACCTCCATAACCAAGAAATATTTCCTTAGTCCTCTAAGGATAATTTTGACCGCTGTCGAGTGATCAACTCCTAGATCACTATTGTACCCCTTTGCCAAACTCATGGCAAGGTACACCATAGGTCTGGTATACAGCATGACATACTTTATAGAACCTATGGCTGAGGCGTAGGGAATGACTTTCATTCTCTCTCTATCTTCTGCCGTGGTCGGGTTTTGAGTCTTACTCAACTTCATACCTTACAACTCAGGCAAGAACTCCTTCTTTGACTGATCCATTTTGAACTCCTTTAAAATCTTATCAAGGTATGTACTCATCGAAAGTCTTTATCAAGCATCTTGATCTATCTTTATAGATCTTGATGCCCAATATGTAAGTAGCTTCACCGAGGTCTTTCTTTGAAAAACTCCTTTCAAACACTCCTTTATGCTTTCCAGAAAATTCTACATCATTTTCGATCAACAATATGTCATTCACATATATTTATCAGAAAGGTTGTAGTGCTCCCACTCACTTTCTTGTAAATACAGGCTTCTCCAAAAGTCTGTATAAAACCATATGCTTTGATCACCTCATCAAAGTGTATATTCCAACTCCGAGAGGCTTGCACCAGTCCATAAATGGATCGCTGGAGCTTGCACACTTTGTCAGCACCTTTAGGATCGACAAAACCTTCTGGTTGCATCATATACAACTATTCTTTAAGAAATCCATTAAGGAATGCAGTTTTGACATCCATTGGCCAGATTTCATAATCATAAAATGCGGCAATTGCTAACATGATTCGGACAGACTTAAGCATCGCTACGGGTGAGAAGGTCTCATCGTAGTCAACTCCTTGAACTTGTCGAAAACCTTTCGCGACAAGTCGAGCTTTGTAGACAGTAACATTAGCATCAACTTCAGTCTTCTTCTTTAAGATCCATTAATTCTCTATGGCTTGCCGATCATCGGGCAAGTCCACCAAAGTCCATATTTTGTTCTCATACATGGATCCCATCTCCGATTTCATGGCCTCAAGCCATTTTGCGGAATCTGGGCTCATCATCGCTTCCTCATAGTTCGTAGGTTCGTCATGGTCTAGTAACATGACTTCCATAACTGGATCACCATACCACTCTGGTTTGGAACGTGCTCTGGTTGACCTACGAGGTTCGGTAGTAACTTGATCTGAAGTTTCATGGTCATTATCATTAGCTTCCTCACTAATTGGTGTAGGCATCACTGGAACTGATTTCTGTGATGAACTACTTTCCATGTCAAGAGAAGGTACAATTACCTCATCAAGTTCTACTTTCCTCCCACTCACTTCTTTCGAGAGAAACTCCTTCTCTAGAAAGGATCCATTCTTAGCAACAAATATCTTGCCTTCGGATCTGTGATAGAAGGTGTACCCAATAGTCTCTTTTCGGTATCCTATGAAGACGCACTTCTCTGATTTGGGTTCGAGCTTATCAGGCTGAAGCTTTTTCACATAAGCATCGCAACCCCAAACTTTAAGAAACGACAGCTTAGGTTTCTTGCCAAACACAGTTCATACGGTGTCATCTCAACGGATTTAGACGGTGCGCTATATAAAGTGAATGGAGCTGTCTCTAATGCATAACCCCAAAATGATAGTTGTAAATCGGTAAGAGACATCATAGATCGCACCATATCTAATAAAGTACGGTTACGACATTCGGACACACCATTATGCTGTGGTGTTCCAGGTGGCGTGAGTTGTGAAACTATTCCACATTGTTTTAAATGAAGGCCAAACTCATAACTCAAATATTCGCCTTCGCGATCAGATCGTAGAAACTTTATTTTTTTGTTACGATGATTCTCCACTTCACTCTTACATTCTTTGAACTTTTCAAATGTTTCAAATTTGTGTTTCATTAAGTAGATATATACATATCTGCTCAAATCATCTATGAAGGTTAGAAGATAACGATACCCGCCGCAAGCCTCTACACCCATCAGACCGCATACATCGGTATGTATTATTTCCAATAACTCAGTGGATCGCTCCATTGTTCCGGAGAACGGAGGTTTAGTCATCTTGCCCATGAGGCATGGTTCGCAAGCATCAAATGATTCATAATTAAGTGATTCCAAAAGTCCATCTGCATGGAGTTTCTTCATGCGCTTTACACCAATATTACCTAAACGGCAGTGCCACAAATATGTTGCACTATCATTATCAACTTCGCATCTTTTGGCATCAATATTATGAATGTGTGTATCACTACGATCGAGATTCATTAAACCATTTACATTGGGTGTATGACCATAGAAGGTTTTATTCATGTAAATAGAATAACAATTATTCTCTAACTTAAATGAATAACCGTATCGCAACAAAAAATGATCCAATCATATTCATGCTCAACGCAAACACCAAATTTTGGTCCAACACTAATCTCGAAGGTAGAGGGAGTGTGCGATTGTGATCTTATCAACCTTGGAATCACTTCCAACACACATCGTCACCTCGCCCTTAACTAGTCTCTATTCATTTGCAATTCCTGTTTCGAGTTACTAGTCTTAGCAACTGAACGGGTATCAAATACCCTGGGGTTACTATCAACACTAGTAAAGTACACATCAATAACATGTATATCAAATATACCTTTGTTCACTTTGCCATCCTTCTAATCCGCCAAGTATTTGGGGTAGTTCCTCTTCCAGTGACCATTCGATTTGCAGTAGAAGCACTCAGTTTCAGGCTTAGGTCTAGCTTTGGGTTTCTTCACGGGAGTGGCAACTTGCTTGCCATTCTTTCTTGAAGTTCCCTTTCTTTTCCATTGCCCCTTTTCTTGAAACTAGTGGTCTTGTTAACCATCAACACTTGATGCTCTTTCTTGATTTCTACCTTCACCGATTTTAGCATCGGAAGAGCTCGGGAATCATTTTCGTCACCCCTTGCATATTATAGTTCATCACGAAGTTCCAGTAACTTCGTGATAGTGACTAGAGAACTCTGTCAATCACTATCTTATCTGGAAGATTAACTCCCACTTGATTCAAGAGATTGTAGTACTCAGAAATTCTGAGCACATGCTCACTGGTTGAGCTATTCTCCTCCATCTTGTAGGCAAAGTACTTGTCAGAGGTCTCATACCTCTTGACTCAGGCATGAGTCTGAAATACCAATTTCAGCTCTTGGAACATCGTATATGCTCCATGGCGTTCAAAATGTTTTTGAAGTCCCGGTTCTAAGCCGTAAAGCATGGCGCACTAAACTATCAAGTAGTCATCATACCGAGCTTGCCAAACATTCATAACGTCTGCATCTGCTCCTGTAATAGGTCCATCACATTGTGGTGCATTAAGGACATAATTCTTCTATGCAGCAACAAGGATAATCCATAGATCACGGACCCAGTCCGCATCATTGCTACTATCATCTTTCAACTTATTTTTCTCTAGGAACATATAAAAAATAAACGGGGAGCTACATCGCAAGCTATTGATCTACAACATAGATATGCAAATACTATCAGGACTAAGTTCATGATAAATTAAGTTCAATTAATCATATTACTTAAGAACTCCCACTTAGATAGACATCCCTTGAGTCATCTAAATGATCACGTGATCCAAATCAACTAAACCATGTCTGATCATCACGTGAGATGGAGTAGTTTTCAATGGTGAACATCTCTATGTTGATCATATCTACTATATGATTCACGTTCGACCTTTTGGTCTCCAGTCCGAGGCCATGTGTGTACATGCTAGGCTCGTCAAGTTTAACCCATGTATTATCTTGCACCCGTTGTATGTGAACGTAGAGCTTATCACACCCGGTCATCACGTGGTGTCTCGGCACGACGAACTGTCGCAACGGTGTATACTCAGGGAGAACACTTATACCTTGAAATTTTAGTAAGGGATTATCTTATAATGCTACCGTTGTACTAAGCAAAATAAGATAATAAAAGATAAACATCACATGCAATCATAATATGTGACTTGATATGGCCATCATCAACTTGTGCCTTTGATCTCCATCTCCAAAGCACCGTCATGATCTCCATCGTCACCGGCTTGACACCTTGATCTCCATCGTAGCATCGTGGTCGTCTCGCCAACTATTACTTCTACAACTATCGCTAACGCATAGTGATAAAGTAAAGCAATTACATGGCGTGTGCATCTCATACAATAAAGCAACAACCATAAGGCTCCTGCCAATTGCCGATAACTTTTTACAAAACATGATCATCTCATACAACAATGTATATCACATCATGTTTTGACCATATCACATCACAACATGCCCTGCAAAAACAAGTTTGATGTGGCTGCTACGGGCTTCTAGTAAGAACCGTTCTTACCTATGCATCAAAACCACAAAGATGTTTCGTCAAGTTTGCTGTTTTAACCCTCAACAAGGACCAGCCGTAGTACAACTCGATTCAACTAAAGTTGGAGAAACAGACACTCGCCAGCCACCTTTATGCAAAACAAGATGCATGTTTGTCGGTGGAACCGGTCTCATGAACGCGGTCATGTATGGTTGGTCCAGGCCGCTTCATCCAACAATACCGCCGAATCAAAATAAGACGTTGGTGGTAAGTAGTATGACTATCATCGCCCACAACTCTTTGTGTTCTACTCGTGCATATCATCTACGCATAGACCTGACTCCGATGCCACTGTTGGGGAACTTTAGCATGCAATTTCACAAAAATTCCTACGATCACGCAAGATCTATCGAGGAGATGCATAGCAACGAGAGGGGAGAGTGTGTCCATGTACCCTCGTAGACCGAAAGCGGAAGCATTAGCTTAACGCGGTTGATGTAGTCGAACGTCTTCGCGATCCAACCGATCAAGCACCGAAAGTACGGCACCTCCGAGCTCTGCACACGTTCAGCTCGATGACGTCCCTTGAACTCTTGATCCAGCAAAGTGTCGAGGGAGAGTTTCGTCAGCATGACGGCGTGGTGACGGTGATGGTGATATGATCCGCGTAGGGCTTTGCCTAAGCACTACGACAATATGACCGGAGGAGTAAACTGTGGAGGGGGGCACCGCACACGGCTAAGAAACAACTGTTGTGCTTTGGGGTGCCCCCCTGCCCCCGTATATAAAGGAGGGGAGGAGGCCGGCCACAAGGGGTGTGCCATTGGGGGGGAACCGACTAGGACTCCCAATCCTAGTCGGCCCCCCTTTTCCTTTCTTTCAAAGGGGGAAAAGGGAAGGGGAGGGAGAGCGAGAGCGAGAAGGAAAGGGGGCCGCGCCCCCTCCCCCTTGTCCAATTCGGACTCCCTTGGGGGGCGCCACCGCTGGCGGGCTCCCCTCTCTCTCCCCTATGGCCCATGAAGGCCCATTACTTCCCCGGGGGTTCCGGTAACCTCCCGGTACTCCGAAAAATACCCGAAACATTCCGGAACTATTCCGATGTCCGAATACCATCGTCCAATATGTCAATCTTTACCTCTCGACTATTTCGAGACTCCTCGTCATGTCCGTGATCTCATCCGGGACTCCGAACAAACTTCGGTCACAAAAACACATAACTCATAATACAAATCGTCATTGAACGTTAAGCGTGCGGACCCTACGGGTTCGAGAACTATGTAGACATGACCGAGACACCTCTCCTGTCAATAACCAATAGCAGAACCTGGATTCTCGTATTGGTTCCTACATATTCTATGAAGATCTTTATTGGTCAAACCGTAATGACAACATACGTTATTCCCTTTGTCATCGGTATGTTACTTTCCCGAGATTCGATTGTCGGTATCTTCATACCTAGTTCAATTTCTTTACCGGCAAGTCTCTTTACTCGTTCCGTAATGCATCATCCCGTAACTAACTCATTAGTCACATTGTTTGGAAGGCTTATTCTGATGTGCATTACCGAGAGGGCCCAGAGATACCTCTCCGATACTCGGAGTGACAAATCCTAATCTTGATCTATGCCAACCCAACAAAGCACCTTCGCATTACCTGTATAGCATCTTTATAATCACCCTTTTGAGTTGTGACGTTTGATAGCACACAAGGTATTCCTCCGGTATTCGGGAGTTGCATAATCTCATAGTCAAAGGAACATGTATAAGTCATGAAGAAAGCAATAGCAATAAAACTTAACAGTCATTATGCTAAGCTAACGGATGGGTCTTGTCCATCACATCATTCTCCTAATGATGTGAACCGGTTCATCAAATGACAACACATGTCTATGATTAGGAAACTTAACCATCCTAGATTAACGAGCTAGTCTAGTAGAGGCTTACTAGGGACACTGTTTTGTCTATGTATCCACACATGTATCAAGTTTCCAGTTAATACAATTCTAGCATGAATAATAGATATTTATCATGATATAAGGAAACATAAATAACAACTTTATTATTGCCTCTAGGACATATTTCCTTCAAAAACTCTGTTCAAATGTCGCCAAAACTTTTTTCAATTCTCAAAATTTGTGTTTTATTTGTTAAAAATGCGGTCATTTGCTTTGTGTGGTTTTACGGTTTGAGTACCGAAATTGGCAGCGCACGAAACAGAGCCGCAAGCGTGAGCGGTAAAAGAGAATATCGGGGGCTCTGTTCAGCCACAGCCAATTTTGACCTTTAAACCGTGTTTTTTTCAGTCCTTATCTATGGTTTAAGAGCCGCGACTTCAAGGGGTCTGCTAGAGATACTCTAAGTCCTATGAGATGCTTGTCCTTTAAAACGCATTTTCGCGACCGGCGTGCTCTTCGATTGGTCATATAGCTGTCATGTTGATCTAGGTGTCGCGATCCTACATACACATGTGAGGGGTTCCACGATTGACTGGTAATAATGGCTCATGAACCACCGACTATTTCTACCCATAACTTTTATTGGGCCAATAACCATACTTTCATTGGTAGTAACACCTGTGTTTAATGTGTAGTGAAGATCGTGGGCGACCCCTTCGATAGCTGACTAGCCGTTGGTCTATGTCGAACCGACTAGAGATCCTAACTAGCTCTTATCCATCCTACTGGCTAGCATTGTTTTTTTTAAGTGATGAAAATTGAAAACATGATTTTTTTAAAAGATGAACCTTTTTTAAAAAGTTAATGAAATTGTAAAAATGAAGAATTTTATAAAATGTGAATTGTTTTTTGAAAATGTGGACAATATTCAAAAACGTGAACAATTTTGAAAACATGAACAGAAAATTGTGATCAAATTTTGATTCCTGAACAGTTTTTAGAAAAGTGAATTTATTGTATGGTGAACAAATTTTCCAAGAAATTGTGCAAAGTTGGAGAAAACCGGTACAAGGAACCTTCTAGAAGGTTCCAAGATTGGTTTCTACTTGAAGTGGGCTGGCCCGTGGCGTTGTCGCTTACTTCGCTTTAGCGATGCCGGAGCTCCTGGACGCACGCGGGCATCAAATAGGATCCCACCAAACGGGTCTCTTCGTTTGTACCTCAGTAATCAATTGGGCCTATGAACATATTTTCAAAAATATAAAAAATAAAATTAGAAAGCAAACCCCTTTGCACCAATACAGGTTTCATATACGTATGATTTAAACATTACCAAATTATTATACTACTCAGAGAAAGGGATACGCTACCTGTCAAGCGGAGAAATCAATCTTCGATCTATGGTTCAGTAAGTATGCGTTTCCCCCGACTCGCCCGGTTTATTTAAGGAGTCCAACGGAGGGATCGATCTGTTGCCAGCTGCATACCTATTTCTTCTTAGCCCTAAAAAGAGCTATTTCTTCTGGCTCACCCGGGTTGTCATCAGGTCCTCTATCATACGACATAGTTGACCATACATAAATGTTGCTTCGGCACTGACACACCGAGGTAGGCCATTTCTATCATGTTAGTAATTCATTATGATTGTTAATATTTTTATTGATCTAAACTTTGGGGCGATAATGATGGATTCCGGGATGTGAAGGACCAAGGGGTCTTGGGTGGCAGGGATGTCGGGGCAGCTATTGTAAGTCGAGGAGGATCCGAAGCAACAAGTAGATGTGAAGATGAAGGCTCGATAGCAGGATCATATGCGGCGGAGATGCAAGTGGCGGAGGTGGAGGTGGAGGCGAAGGTGGGAGGGTCTAGGACCTTTGGATGGCCCCAAGAGGAAGAGGAGGAGAAAGGCCGCAAGAGGAAGAAGAATGGGAGAGGAGGAGCAAGGTAATGAGGATGTTGTACCCCATTATTCTAATACACATCGTTCGATCTTACCACCACCACTGCCTCCTCCTATCTATCCACAAGTCTACTCTTTTTTGTGACCACATTGCCAAATACTCTGTCCTACCAGTTTCATGTTCGGAGCCAAATGGGCATGCAAGGATTTGTTTCTCCCGTTGCAACGCACGGGTATTTTTGCTGGTCCTCTCTCAAACCAGGATGACCAGGGACTAGAGGAAACTTGCCCGACTGGAGGCCTGACTTCAATTGGAAAGTCACCTTTCACTAGTCGTCCCATGGTCTCTAATCTGCACGGGCATAGGCCTTTAATTGGGTCGTATGTCATCGTGCCCCATCATGTCCTCTAGGAGCACCTCGCATTTCCTCATCAGCCACCAAGCGTGCACCTGGCATGGGTGTTGTGAGCCGGCCCAGTTGCCAGTTCCACTTACTTTTGGTCCGTTTTGCATCTAGAGGATGTTGTGCCAATCGGTTTTGAGTCAATTTTCCATTAAAAGCCGGCTACTGATGTCTACTACGCAACCAACCGTAAGAATCATATAATTTTTTATCTGAAGTTGCTTCTGTCCAAATATTTTCTGAAAGTGTGATTATTTCTGACAGGGTGATGATCCGTTCTGGAACAAGAAACCATCACAAGACAAACCGGCGAAGCCGCAAGACAAACCGGTCAAGCCAGTTCGTCCAAAGACCAAGGTTGTTAAAAAACCTGCCAAGAGAAGGACCACTGCATCCTCCGATCCACCAGCTGATGACGATTCGGGTAATCCGGAACCAGAGGTAGAACTTGACTCTCTTGGTTCATTTTTCGTACATCTCATTGACAATGATTATTATCAGGACAACGCTGAAGGCAGTCATGCTGAGGACGTAGAGGTAACCATTCTTTCCTCCGATTCAGATCCTCTGCCAACATCAAAACTCCGTCAAGCAAACCGGAAAGTAAATTTTTCTCACCCTCTTGCTTACTTGGACCCAAACTTTCTTTTGAAGACGCAGCAGCACGAGGCTCGCCGTACAACCCGGCACAGCGGCCAGGTAGTTACCTCCGCCGGTTTACCGAACAGTCCGGTTCGGAAACGCCGATCAGAGGTCTCTTATCCCATTGATACTTCATGCCCAAAAGCAGGTTGTTTCCGCCAGCCTCTTAACCCGTCTGATTCAAATTATCAGGGTACTTCTCACTCATCCTCTGGCGAGTCATCGGCCACACAGCTTCCACCCCTCAAAACAGTTCCTGGGTGAGCTATGCACGTGTCTTTATTCTTGATGTGTTATCTTTACATACTGTACTGATCCTTATGTCTATCTTTTCTCAGTGCCAAGCCAAGACCCAGCAAGAAGGCTCGATTAAGCAAACCGGCTGATGATAATGTAGCTGCTAAACCGGAAACAACTCCAGATCCGGAAGAAACCGACGCTGACCGCCATGCTTAATGATCCGCCGCCTCAAGACCATGACTTCCTTGCCGAACAAGTGCAAGTTGACGCTACAAGCCATGAAGACCGGCCAACCAGCCCTGTCCGAACTGATGATAAACCGGTCAGTCCAGTTAAGGATACTGACAAACCGCCAACTCCAGTGAAGGCTGCTGATGACAAAGATGATGACATTATGATTACTGGCACTGGCCACACCACTCCTGGCAATCCTGTCGCTTTGTCAAAACATACTGCCAAGGATGAGCTCTCTGCTATCGGCAAAGGCAAATAGAATGCCAATTTATCAAGCTACGCCCATCTCAATGCTCAAGACATTCACTCTGGCTTCTTGAATCGTCTGTATACCAGCCGTGACTATGAAGCTAGTTTGGTAAACTTGATGAAGGAGCGATATGAGGTAACTACTATTTTTCTCTTTTGTCCAATTGCAGTTTATGAACTCCTAGTAGCCCCCAAGTAACGGTTTATGATATCAATCTAAACCGGGACTTTTTTCATAACTTAACTTTGCATATTTAGCCTCCAGGGACTGGATTACCTTTTTAAGATGAACCGGTTCCTTAAAATTTGCCATACTGCTCTTTCACCGGTATAGCCCCCAAGGGCCGGTTTAACTTTATAAAGATGAACCGGGACTGTAGAAGAATTCCCATACCAACAGTTTTTTGAGCAAACACACATTAGCCCCCAAGTGCCAAGATTAATACTTGTATTGTGCTTGGGACTTGTAGAAATTTCTGATAAGGAGCAAATATGCATTAGCCCCCAAGTATCAAGGGCATAACTTGTTATGTGCTTGGTACTTCAAATATGTACTGTTAACTCATTATGTATCTGTCTCTTTATAGGCTGAACAGAGCAAGAAGGAAAGTCAAACCGCTGATCTGCAAGAGAACATCAAGTCCCAACAGGCCGAAACTTCCAAAGCAAAAGATGAGCTGACGAGCGCCTTAGCCGCTATGGAAAAGCTAAAGCAGAGCTTCGCCAAGGAGCGGGCGGATTGGAACACAGAGAAATCCGCTTTGCGGAAAAGAGCTAAAGACGCAGAAGCAGCTCTCAAACTAGTGGTAGACGAGCTGACTGGTGTAAAGCGGCAAGTACATGCTATGACCGCTGCTGTGTTTGGTAAGCATCCTTGCTTTATACTTTCAACATATCTTCCCATGTGTGGCTGGTTTACTGACATTTATAATGATGCAGGAACTCGCATTATCCATCTGGGATCTAATGTACAGAAGAAGTTGAAAGCGGCCTATACTCTGATAGAGCAGCTGTATACCAGCGCGCAGCGGATCATCTGTACCACTTCACACAATAAACCTCCTCCAACATTGATCAAGGACACCTTAGAAAGGCTATCCATGCTGCCTGCCCGGGTTGAATAACTAAAGAAAGCTGCGGCAAGGGCCGGAGCTCTGACCGTTCTAACCCGGGCAAAGGCGTGGGTGCCTGATCTTGATCCGGTGGACGTGGCTAAAGGCTTCCCAAGCTTAAAAGAAGACGGATCAGAATTTGGCCAGGAGGATCTCCGCGCCATAAACCGGGAAGTACGTCCACTGGCTTGTCAATTGGCTGAAGAAGTTGATCTCTCATACTATCAGGCAAGTTATGATGATAAGAACAGACGGGTTGCGGCGCCAATTCCAGAAGCGCAAAATCTGATCCCTCCAATCCATAAGCACACTTATGCCCCTGATATTGAACCATCAACCCTTATAAGCGACGAAGCTGTGTTCCAAGCTTTAACTGGGATCGACTAGACAACTGTTGACTTCCAGCCGCTGGGTAGAGACGAAGAAGATGAACCGGTGCAAGATGATTCGCAGCCGTCAGGTCAAGCTGATAAGCAATCATAATCCGGGGGCCGGTTTAGTCTTCCACTTGCTGCAATGCTTACTGAGAAACAATTATCCCTTTGGGCACTAAAACGCCTTGTAATAGGCTAGTTAAAACACTTGGTCTGTTATGCCTTCGTGCATATTTATCTGCGACTGATGCGTGTTAATCCGCCATGCTTAGGATACAATGTTTATAATCCATAGCTATTTATTCAAGTTGTTCCTGCAGATAAGAAGCTTAAAGCGCCCTGGCGGTTTACCACCGGGCGGGTCATGATACCCAAATATATACATGACCAAGGTTTAAAATCAAGGTTGTAAAAGATAACAAAATATGGAAATATATGATACTTGTGACCTTTAGGCATAGTGTTGGCTGACCAACTTTGTAATGAGGGTAATAACCCTAATCTGGAGTAAAAGTAACTCATGTTATATGATGCCGGTTTACAATAAAACCGCTCCGGGTTGTGATAAACACCGGTTTATTCCATACTGGTGACTTTGAGTCAAAACCAGACCGGGCTGATAGTCTCCGGATTATAACTTGATCATGGACTGACAACTTGTAGTTGACAGCCTAACCGGGTTGATAAACACCGGTTTGAAAACATCACCAATCTTATCAAAAGAAAGAGAAACTTAGCAACAGGCAAATAAAACCGTTGTAATCGAGGCTTTTCACGGGCTGTCAGGCCCTAAATTCAACAGCAAAAAATCTCCACACAACATTGTGAGCTGTGCTCAGTGGGTGCCTATGTTTGAGCTATTGTTTTACAACACTCTCTTTGGCCCCGGATTGATGTGGCTTTGAGCCGATCAAGAGGTGTGACTGTGGTTCGGATACGACCAAGCCCCCAAGTCATGCTGTGGCATTGCACCGATCAAGAGGTGTAGCTATGGTTCGGGTATGACCAAGCCCCCAAGTGATGTTGTGCCATTGCGCCGATCAAGAGGTGTAGCTATGTTTTGGATACGACCAAGCCCCCAAGTGATGCTGTGGCATTGCACCGATCAAGAGGTGTAGCTATGGTTCGGATACGACCAAGCCCCCAAGTGATGCTGTGGCATTGCGCCGATCAAGAGGTGTAGCTATGGTTCGGATACGACCAAGCCCCCAAGTGATCTAATATGAAGCTTTGAGAAGCTAAATCAAGGGCTAAACCGGACGCCGCTTTGTAAGCTCCATGTAACCACACATGATGTAAGAAAAACAACAGATACCCCGCTTTAGCTGAGGTTCCGGTTTATTATATTGATCATAATATATACAATGTCATAATATGTACATAAGCAAAGCCTATAGCTCAAGTATAGTAAGGCCGAAGATGAGCAATATTCCACGGCCGGTTGGTCTCCTCCTCTGATTTACGTGAGTCTTTGCGCTCTCGAACATCGATTAGGTAGTACGACCCATTGTGTAGATTCTTGCTGAGCACAAAGGGTCCTTCCCAAGGGGGGGATAGCTTGTGCATATCCGTCTGATCCTGGATGAGCCGAAGCACCAAATCACCTTCTTGAAAGGTTCTGGTTCTAACCCGGCGACTATGATAGCAACGCAGATCTTGCTGATAAATCGCCGAACGGGCTGCCGCCATGTCACGTTCCTCATCTAACAGGTCAAGAGCTTCCTGCCGTGCCTTCTCGTTGTCAGCTTCAACATATGCCGCTACATGAGGCGAGTCATGACGGATGTCACTAGGAAGAACTGCTTCCGCTCCATAAACCATGAAGAATGGTGTGTACCCTGTCGACCTGTTGGGTGTGGTATTGATGCTCCACAACACAGAAGGTAACTCCTCAACCCAACAACCTGGCGTCCGTTGCAAAGGAACCATAAGCCGGGGTTTGATACCTCTCAAGATCTCCTGAGTGGCCCTCTCCGCTTGACCATTGGACTGGGGGTGAGCCACTGATGACACGTCAAGCCGGATGTGCTCACGTTGACAGAACTCCTTCATGGCACCCTTTGACAGATTGGTACCATTGTCTGTTATAATGCTGTGTGGAAAGCCAAACCAGAAGATCACCTTTTTGATGAATTGAACCGCCGTGGCTGCCTCACACTTACTAACTGGCTCTGCCTCCACCCATTTCGTAAACTTATCAACCGCCACCAAAAGGTGGGTCTTCTTGTCCTTGGACCTCTTGAAAGGCCCAACCATATCCAGTGCCCAAGTTGCAAACGGCCAGGTGATTGGAATCATCCTCAATTCTTGAGCTGGTACATGAGCGCGCCTTGAGAATTTCTGACAGCCATCACATCTTTTGACCAAGTCCTCGACATCAGCATGAGCTGTCAACCAATAGAAACCGTGACGAAACGCCTTGGCCACCAAAGATTTTGAACCGGCGTGGTGACCACAATCTCCTTCGTGGATCTCACGCAAAATTTCACGGCCTTCCTCAGGAGACACACAACGTTGAAACGCCCCTGTCACAATGCAATGATGTAACTCTCCATTGATAATAGTCATGGACTTGGACCGCCGGGTTATCTGCCTGGCCAAAGTTTCATCCTCTGGTAACTCGCCCCGGTTTATATACGCCAGATATGGAACCGTCCAATCAGGGATAACATGAAGAGCCGCCACCAACTGAGCCTCCGGATCAGGAATAGCCAAATCCTCTTCACCAGGGAGCTTGACGGACAGATTATGCAAAATATCCAGGAAGACATTAGGTGGAACCGGTTTACGTTGGGAACCCAGGCGGCTTAAAGCGTCCGCCGCTTCATTCTTCCGCCGGTCCACATGATCCACCTGATAACCTTTAAAGTGACCTGCAACAATATCCACCTCACGACGATATGCTGCCATTAGTGGGTCCTTGGAATCCCAAGTGCCGGACACTTGTTGAGCCACCAGATCTGAGTCACCGAAGCACTTAACTCGGCTTAGGTTCATCTCCTTAGCCATCCGAAGACCATGGACTATAGCCTCATATTCAGCTGCATTGTTAGTGCAAGGGAACATTAAACGGAGAACATAACAAAACTTATCACCTCGTGGGGAAGTTAATACGACTCCGGCCCCCGAGCCCTCCAATTGCCTGGACCCATCAAAATGAATAGTCCAATAAGTGTGATCCGGCTTCTCCTCTGGCGCTTGTAATTCTGTCCAATCATTGATGAAATCCACAAGTGCCTGAGATTTGATCGCCGTTCGGGGTATGTATTTCAACCCGTGAGGCCCGAGCTCCATAGCCCACTTAGCAATCCGACCAGTTGCTTCCCTGTTCTGGATTATATCCCCCAAAGGAGCGGAGCTGACCACAGTGATGGGATGACCTTGGAAATACTGCTTAACCTTTCGGCTTGCCATGAAAACCCCATACACCAATTTTTCCCGATGCGGGTACCTCTGCTTGGACTCAACAAGTACCTCACTAATATAGTAAACCGGCCGCTGAACCGGATATTCCTTTCCTGCCTCCTTGCGCTCCACCACGATAGCCACACTCACAGCCCGAGCATTAGCTACCATATATAGCAACAATGGTTCTTTGTCCACTGGAGCAGCGAGAATCGGCGGATTAGCCAGCTGCCGCTTTAAGTCCTCAAATGCTTCATTAGCGGCGTCACCCCAGACGAAGTTATCCATTTTCTTCAGCATCTGATATAAAGGGATGGCTTTCTCGCCAAGGCGACTGACAAACCGGCTCAACGCGGCAATCCGGCCTGCCATGCGTTGAACATCATTGATACACTTCGGTTTAGCCAAGGAGGTGATGGCTTTGATCTTTTCCGGATTAGCTTCAATGCCCCTGTTAGACACCAAAAATCCCAAGAGCTTGCCTGCAGGTACACCAAAGACACACTTGGCCGGATTAAGCATCATTTTATAAACCCGCAGGTTATCAAAGGTTTCCTTCAAGTCATCAATCAATGTCTCCTTCTTCCTTGATTTTACCACAATATCATCCACATAGGCGTGAACATTGCGGCCGATCTGTTTATGCAGACAATTCTGCACACACCGTTGATAAGTCGCCTGGGCACTCTTGAGCCCAAAGGGCATGGACACATAGCAGAAGGCTCCAAAGGGAGTTATGAAGGCTGTCTTCTCCTGGTCCTTAACTGCCATTTTGATCTGATGATATCCAGAATATGCATCCAAAAAGCTTAAACGCTCACAACCCGCCGTAGCATCAATAATTTGATCAATACGGGGAAGGGCAAAAGGATCTGATGGACAAGCTTTGTTGAGGTCTGTGTAATCCACACACATACGCCAAGTGCCATTCTTCTTGAGGACCAGCACCGGATTAGCCAACCACTCAGGATGGAATACTTCAACGATAAATCCAGCCGCCAAGAGCCTGGCTACTTCTTCTCCAATAGCTTTGCGCCTTTCTTCATTAAACCGGCGGAGAAACTGCTTGACCGGTTTATACTTGGGATCAACATTGAGAGTGTGCTCAGCGAGTTCTCTCGGTACACCTGGCATGTCAGAAGGCTTCCATGCAAAGATGTCCCGATTCTCAGGGATGAACTCGATGAGCGCGCTTTCCTATTTCGGATCCAAGTTAGCGCTGATGCTAAACTGCTTGGACGAATCGCCAGGCACGAAGTCAACAAGCTTAGTCTCATCAGCCGATTTAAACTTCAGGGCCGGATCATGCTCTGTAGTTGGTTTCTTCAACGAAGTCATATCTGCCGGATCAACATTGTCCTTGTAAAACTTCAACTCTTCTGTTGCACAAACCGACTCAGCATAAGCCGCATCACCTTCTTCACACTCCAGAGCATTCTTGCGGCTCCCATGCATGGTTATAGTTCCCTTGTGACCCGGCATCTTGAGCTGCAGATAGACATAACAAGGCCGTGCCATAAACTTAGCATAAGCTGGCCGTCCAAATAGGGCATGATACGGGCTGTTGATTTTCACCACTTCAAAGGTCAAGGTTTCTGATCTCGAGTCATCTCATCTCCAAAAGCCACCTCCAGAGCTATCTTACCAACAGGATATGCCGACTTACCAGGCTCCACACCATGGAACACCGTATTGGACGGTTTAAGATTTTTATCTGTTAACCCCATGCGACGGAAAGTTTCATAATAAAGGATATTGATACTACTCCCTCCATCCATGAGTACCTTAGTGAACTTATAACCTCCCACCTGAGGTGCCACCACCAGAGCCAGATGACCCGGATTGTCAACCCGGGGTGGATGATCTTCTCTACTCCACACAATCGGCTGCTCAGACCAACGCAAATAACGGGGCATCGCCGGTTCAACGGCATTCACTGCCCTTTTATGAAGCTTCTGATCGCGCTTGTCCAAGCTAGTGGTGAAGACATGATACTGTCCGCTATTCAACTGCTTCGGGTTGCTCTGGTAACCCGACTGCTGCTGCTGCTGATTGCCCTGACGATTATAGCCACCTTGGTTACCCTGATTACTTTGATTGTTATGTCCACCCTGATTACCGTGGAAGCCTGAACCGGAATTTCCTCCGCCATAACCCGGCCCATGAGAGCCGGGTCCGAACCGCCTCCTGGTCCATGATCATACCAAAAAGAATCAGAATTTTTGAACTCTTGCATGATGTAACAATCTTTCCAGAGGTGCGTGGACGGGTCCTCCTTCGTCCCATGCTTTGGGCAGGGCTGGTTCAACAGATAAGACAAACGGTCCGGATTAGGACTTGGCCTTCCACCGCGCTGGGGCGGTTTACCCTTACGCCGCTGGCCCTTGTCATGTGTATTAGTGTTAGCCACAAAGTCTAAACTATGGTCCGCCTTACGCTTGCCGCCGTTTCCATGACCCGCCGGGTTGTGGTGCTACCCCTTGGCGTTGCCGCTCTTCTTTCCCTTCCCTGTCTTATCATCGTCAGACTCGGGATCCTTGGTACTATCAGAATCGGCATACTTCATCAGTGCAGTCATGAGGGTTCCCATGTCGTTACAATGACGTTTGTGTCGTCCCAACTTCATCTTCAGGGGTTCAAACCGGCAATTGCCTTCCAATGTTAAAACTACGGTGTCAGCATTGATGCGGTCCGATGAATGCAAAATCTCCGAAACCCGGCGCACCCAATGGGTTGTTGACTCTCCTTCCTCCTGGACACAGGCAGCTAAGTCCACAATTTACATGGGCTGCTTGCATGTATCCTTGAAATTCTGAATAAACCGGGCTCTCAACTCGGCCCATGACCTGCTAGAATTAGCCGGTAAGCTCTTTAACCAAGTGCGGGCTATCCCTTCTAGCATCATGGTGAAGTATTTCGCACATGCTGCATCATCCACATCCAGCATCTCCATGGCCATCTCATAGCTTTCGACCCATGTTTTAGGGGATAAATCAGCGGTGTAATTCGGCACCTTGCGCGGGCCCTTAAAATCCTTGGGCAGGCACACATTGCGCAATGCTGGGACAAGACATGGCACTCCCAAAGAACTAGAGGTAACTCGTGGTTCCACCGATGTGGTTGGACGAACCGGAGTAAGCTGACGGGCTTCATGCTGCGCCGCTAACTCGGCCTCTCTGCGTGCCCGAGCCCGGTCCACCACCTCCTGAGCATCACCAGCACCACCCGCCGGGTTATTGCCACGGGGCGGATCACGGTTCCGCGCATTGCTTGACACTGCCGGTTCATCCATACGCCTGCTGTAACTCCGGCTTGGACGGGGAGTGGAATGAATCCGATCGCGACTATATGAATAAGCCTCCTGTTGAACCAAGGCTGTCTGAAGAAGCTCCTTAACCCGACGCGTCTCGACCGCCGCTGGAGAATCGCCTTCGATCGGGATGGCCGCCAGCCGTGAAGCGGCAGCGACAATGTTGTCCATCGGGTTAGAGTAATGACCCGGCGGCGTGGGGACGTGCGGTGTTACAATGTTGTTCTGACGAGGCGGATCCGCCAAACGTGGCTGAACCGGCGCCCCTGCTCCAGGTGCCTCCGCTCGGTTTACCACCGGTGGATTACTGGTCCCTGCTCCTGGGGTGTTAAAGAGATTTCTAGCATCATAAACCGGCGGCAGGCGAGATTGGTGCCTCCTCTTCAGGACTTCGTTCGACGCACTCTGATCCAGCATAATCCGGTAAGCTTGTGCATCCAAAGCGGCCCGCTCTGCGGCTATCCTGGTATCCTCAGCTGCTAAGTCTGCTTTGGCATGGGTGATCTGATCTTTCACTTTCGCAATTTCCCCATTGTGTTCATCCTGATCCGCCGGGTTAACCTCCGCCATCAGCATTGCCAACGCGTCAAACAAATCAGATAGAACCTGAGCTGGCGGTCGCACTGGGCCTCCTGCCCCAGCCGCTGCCGCCGCTGCCGATCCGGAAATCATCGCCGCTGCGGTCGAAGAGTGGAGCGCCGGTTGCGTGCCGGCCATGAAGATCGCAACCCGGTTTGGCAGATCAAAGGGGTCCGGATTACTGTCGCCATCGGAACAGCCCCCAATCCAACCATCTTGTAACTGATATAACGAGTCGGTCTCTCCGGTCGATGACTCGTCGCCGGAATAAACGACGGTCTCACCACCAGATTCCGATCTATCCTGAGATTCCCCTCCATGGATAACTCCCACGAAGGCACGCTTCATGACAGGCTTGACCCGGGCAGATCTCGCACGCTGAGCCGTTTCGACGAGGTCGGCACAGATGTCCGGCTCAGGGCTCGGTTCGCCGATCTTGCCAATGAAAACGTGTATGCCACCAAAGGGGACCCGGTACCCGTACTCGATTGAGCCGGCCTCGGGGCCCCAGCCTGCATCGTCGATGTAGAGCTTGCCGCGACGACTCTTGGTCATCCGGCCCACAGCGTAACGCTTGAGTCCTTCGAAGTTGCCCTCCAAGAACTTAAACCATCGTGCGATAGCCCCACGGTGGGCGCCAACTGTCGTGGTTTTGTCATGGCAGATGTCCTAGAGAAAGGACTTAGTCGTGGAGCCATCGCTACGGGTTAGCTTAAAGGGGTTAAAGCGGACAAGGGACGCAAGAAAGTTTTATACTAGTTCGGCCCCTTACGATGAAGGTAAAAGCCTACGTCTAGTTGTGATGGAATTGATGGGGTTCGATGACCAGGGAGCGAATATGCTTTGCCTGAGTCTCGAGTTGTTGTCTGTTGTTCTTGAACCGCCGCCGGGTCGTCCCCTTATATACATGGGTTGTCGCCCGTCGGTTTACAGAATCCCGAGGCCGGCTCATAATCGTGTCCGGCTCGGTCTCTGCTACTTCTATCTTACAACACAAGTTTACATATCAACGCCGGTTTATGTCTACAGGCCTTAAACCGGCTTTGGGCCCTGGGCTTTCATAAAGCGTCACCGTCTGTCTTCATGGACTTCAGATACAGATGAACTACTTATGGGGTTAACCCGGCTTCTCCTGGCCGGTTTACGCCCAGTGATAATATCCCCAACACAACCTTCTTCTTATAGATGTTGTTGGGCCTCCAAGTGCAGAGGTTTGTAGGAAAGTAGCAATTTTCCCTCAAGTGGATGACCTAAAGTTTATCAATCCGTGGGAGGCGTAGGATGAAGATGGTCTCTCTCAAACAACCCTGCAACAAAATAACTCTTGTGTCCCCAACACACCAAATACAATGGTAAATTGCATAGGCGCACTAGTTCGGTGAAGAGATGGTGATACAAGTGTAGTATGGATAGTAGATATAGGTTTTTGTAATCTGAAAATATAAAAGCAGCAAGGTAACTAATGATAAAAGTGAGCACAAACTATATTGCAATGCTTAGAAACAAGGCCTAGGTTCATACTTTCAGTAGTGCAAGTTCTCTCAACAATGATAACATAATTGAATCATATGTAAATCCCTCAACGTGCAACAAAGAGTCACTCCAAAGTCACTAATAGAGGAGAACAAACGAAGAGATTATTGTAGGGTACGAAACCACCTCAAAGTTACTCTTTCTATTGATAACATAATTGAATCATATGTAAATTCCTATAAGTGTCACAAACAACCCTAGAGTTCGTACTAAAATAACACCTTAAGATACACATCAACCAAAACCCTAATGTCACCTAGGCACCCCAATGTCACCATGAGTACCCACGGGTATGATTATATGATATGCATCACACAATCTCATATTCATCTATTCAAACCAACACAAAGAACATCAAAGAGTGCCCCAAAGTTGCTACCGGAGAGTCAAGACGAAAATATGTGCCAACCCCTATGCATAAGTCCCCAAGGTCACGGAACCCGCAAGTTGACCACCAAAACATACATCAAGTGTTGGGGAACGTAGTAATTTCAAAAAAATCCTACGCACACGCAAGATCATGGTGATGCATAGCAACGAGAGGGGAGAGTGTTGTCTACGTACCCTCGTAGACCGTAAGCGGAAGCGTTATGACAACGCGGTTGATGTAGTCGTATGTCTTCACGATCGACCGATCCTAGCACTGAAGGTACGGCACCTCCGCGGACTGCACACGTTCAGCTCGGCGACGTCCCACGAACTCACGATCCAGTAGAGCTTCGAGGGAGAGCTTCGTCAGCACGACGGCGTGATGATGGTGATGATGAAGTTACCAACACAGGGCTTCGCCTAAGCACCGCTATGATATGACCGAGGTGGATTATGGTGGAGGGGGCACCGCACACGGCTTGGAACAATCAACTTGTGTGTTCTAGGGTGCCCCTGCCCTGTATATAAAGGAGCAATGGGGGAGGCCGGCCGGCCCTTGGGGTGCACCAGGAGAGGAGGAGTCCTCCTCCTAGTAGGAGTAGGACTCCCTTTTCCTACTCCTACTAGCACTACAAAAAAATACACTTCCGTGATGATACGTGTTTGTCACAGTAGGTCACGTTTTCTGTCATGCATGTACATCCATGACAAATTTATGACAGAATCAAGATAGTCATACCTGTGCTGTCGTAGAAGTGTTCATGACATTACCAAAATTATCATCACGGAAGTGTCCACTTCCATGACGATAAATCGCGCGTCACAGAAGTGCTTTCGTCAAGGGTGACCGACACGTGGCATCCACCGTAACGGAACGCCGTTAAGCTATCGGGTCCGGTTTTGGATCCGATAACCCGTTAACAGCCCCGACCAATGGGATTTTCCACGTGTAAAATCATCATTGGCTGGAGGAAACATGTGTCGGCTCACCGTTGGACAGATGTCAACCACTCATTGGACCCAAAGCGCCTATGATACGTCGACACGTGGCATGGCCCAACAGAGGCCCATTCCTGTGAAAAGGCCTGCCCGTTTGACTTGGTCAAAAGGTGGCGTGCCGGCCCACGGCAAGCCTGTGAACGGCCTGTTCGCATATAGCCCATTTACAGCCCGCTAACCCAGGGCCCGTTTACGGCCTATCCGAATTAGGCCCAATAGCGTCATCTAGGCCGTCCAATATAATTCCAGCCTGTTTTAACTTCCGGCCCATGTATGGCCCATGACGTCTTTCGGCCCATATGAAGCCCTTATTACTCTCGGCCCACTAACGGTCCGTCGTAAAACTGGCCCGTAATGAACAGTGTATCACTTTATACCCATTAACGGCACATGGTGAAACTGGACCGTAATGAACAGTATATCACTTTATACCCATTAACGGCCCATTATTCCGTTGGGCCGTTTCCAGCCCATGTTATCTTTCGGCCTTCTCGGGGCCCATTTATTCTTGGGCTCATTTCCACATTCGTTTACTTACGGCCCGTTACTGTCATTTTCTGCTTGTGGGCCAAATACAGCCTGTGGTTACAGTCGGCCCGTTTGTGGCCCAATAATACGTTGGGCCGTTTCATGTCAAAAAAACCCGTTGGGCCGTTTTCATAGAGTTATCAAATACAGCCTATTAACGGCTCGTTATTGTCCACGAATAGTACGACCCATAATTGGTGAAATGATGATACGCCCCGTGGAAGGCCCATGGATCCTACGGCCCGTAAAAGGCCCATGAATCATACGGCCCGTAGAAGGCCCATGGATCCTACGGTCCGTATAGAAGGCCAATGGATCCTATGGCCCATAGAAGGCCCATGGATCATACGGCCCGCAGGAGGCCCATGGTTACAATAGTCCGTGTGTTGCCATGATTAGTCTGGCCTAGTTTCCAAAGATAGGATATTGTGGCCACTAGAAAAACACAGAAAAAGAACTGCAGTGACTACAAGCAAACAACTAAACAAGACAATAAGGAAATAAATAAGCAAGCAATTAACGCTAGCCTATATACTGCTATTACACATATTACATCCACTAGGCATCAAAGTTCGCCACCAGTGAAAATATAGGGAACAAAGCAGCATATTACATACACTGGCCGTCAAAATTGGCCACCAGTGCAAATAAACGCGGCAGCAAAACAAGAGCATAGCTGAAACAACTTCAGAATAGCTCAAGAAACATGGTATCCACCATGCTGGCAATAAGCTTAGCAAGCTTATTACCTTTGACCTGTTTGGCGCTAAAATCCTCCAACGCTTGCTGTTGCACCAGAAAGTATGCATATGAATGCTCCAGGGACTTCTGCAGTCCTTCCGCTTCTTGTCGCAGCACAGCTGATCGATGTCTTTCAGCTTGTAGTTGAGACTCAAGAAACCGAACTGATTTAGACAGTGAGTTTGAATAGCTTGTGCAAGCGGTAGTGGCGAGTAACTCCAACACTAAACCAAGATAGGACTTTGGGGTTGTCTCACTGTCTTCGAGATAGTCTTCCTTAGCTGTTTTATCAGCTTTGTTGGAGACCAACAAGGATGTGTCACTATCCAGAACCTTATCTGCATTAGTTCCTTTACCATTGCTTAATAAGGCACTCTTCCCCAATATTCTGTCAGCATTCTAAATGAAGAAACAAGCAGACACATAACAGTTTAGCATGTACTAGTATATGAAACTCATTTCGGTGAACCAGTTCATTAGTAAGGTGGACAAGATTAAACTACCAAGTCTTCTATTGCCAAGTACTAGTACATAATAAAAGCATCAAACAAACATATATCTATGTCCTATGGTCACTGCATTGTCTTACCAAATCAAAATAGAGACACGGTTCAAATCATATCAGTTCAAGACAAAGCAGCAGTGAAAGAATACAAAGCGTGGGTAACTACACGGCAACAAGATTTCATATCGGTACCACGGGTCTACATGTACAACAACACTATTTGCTTTGTTGTGATGCTAGTAATGTGCATGATATGAGAAGTAAACTGTATACACAATTGAAATTGAAATCAACAGAGCTATTGATAAGAGCAAGCCTATTAAAGAAACATACGTGAACATACCTGCTGTGCCATTGGAGTTTCGATTGGATCCTTCAATTTAAAAATAAGTTTGTATGAGTAAATACAGTGATACAAGAGCAAAGCAGTATGCACGATAGCAATCATAGTTAAAAAGGCGCGCCTAAGCGAGCGCTTAAGCGCGCCTAGGCTCTAGGCGTTGGCGAAACGCGTTGTGCATAACTACGCTTAATCTGTGCATAACTGCGCATAAGCATGCGCTTTGGTCAGTAAAGCGCAAGGCGGTGGCAAAACGCACAATTAACGCCTAGCGCTTTTTGGAACTATAATAGCAATGGAATCTTAAATTAGAACAGTTGTTCTTTAGGTTTAGGCACTTGTTCTACATGAACAGAGTACAGTAAGACGCAAGAATATAGTACTTAAAAATAGAAAATGAGCTCATAGACCTTACCACATTCTTGGTTTGGGACCAGTATAGAACAAGGCGTTCCCAGTCATCGTCCGGTAAATGTGTCTCAGGAGAACGTAAGGGAATTTGATGAGTTTCTTTGCCGGTGAAGTACGTTTTCTTCAGGTAATTCCGATACTGCCACAAAGCATTCGTGAAGATAGCAGAGGTATTAGCACAGGTTACCTCATCCTGAGTTTCCAAATCGATCCTTCTCTATAGAGAAAAATGGGAAAATTTGCTGTATTATAACCATCATGGAGGTAGGATGTATGGGACAAAGCAAAGTAATTGCCATGAATAACATTACTTACACATAACTCCTGGACAAACACCTGCAACTGGCATTTTCCTTCATCTTCAGTATAATATTTCCATGATGGGAAGATACGCACATACGACTTAACAACATCAAATGCGATAGATGCTAAAGTACGACTACCTGGTTGTGCTTCCTCCACAGGAGTAGGCGTACTAACTGGTGGAGTTGGGGTTCGCCGTGGTAGTACTAGCCCTTTGGGCACTGGAGCTGCCTTACTAACTGCTCTTGTTTGGGAGCACTGTGGTGGAGATGGTGCTGTGTCAATAGGAACTGGGTTACTATCTGTTGGGGTTGGGGTTAGATTGGGTGAAGCTGGTTCTCTGTCCATCGCAGTAGGGGCACAATCTGCGAGAGTTTGGTTTATGTGTGGTA
This sequence comes from Triticum aestivum, assembly GCF_018294505.1. Classification (NCBI taxonomy): domain Eukaryota; kingdom Viridiplantae; phylum Streptophyta; class Magnoliopsida; order Poales; family Poaceae; genus Triticum; species Triticum aestivum. The sequence continues at coordinate 3,899,406 of NC_057808.1, read as the reverse complement.
GGGCTGGTTCTCGTGCATGTACAAATGGGGTGCTATCTCCACCAAGAGGTAGCACTGTTTTATTTGAAGACCGTGTTTTTAGTCCGCTAGATGCTGGCATCACCCGCTCCAATTCAAATGGTTGATAAACAGGAAACATAGTTGAATGTACAGACATTGTATGAGAGACAGATGCAATAGATAGTGTGGAAAAAAGAGGACATGAAATAGTTGACATGTATATTGTTTAACTAAAACGGATAGCATGACATAATTTCACATATATGATGTCTATATAAACTGGATAGCATAGCATAACATAATTCAAAGATATGATGAATAACTAAAACGCCATGCCAAGTTAGAGCATACACCTCGGTGGGGGAATAGGACTGGTCATCTGTCTCTGAATCCAAATCTGAGGAACTATCGGGACCCAACAAGAGATCTGCTTCGACAAGTAGCACTGTCTGCTCTGAAGGCCTTGTTTTCACTCCGGATTTTTCAATCTCCCACCCAAATGGCTGATTCACAGGAAGAGTAGTTTAATGTACAGACATTGTCGACAAATGGAAATGTAATGAAGAAAAGGATGGGCAAGATATCATTCAAATATATGATGCCTGGTTAAACAGGATGGCATTGCACATTTCACATATATTATGGCTGGCTAAAAGACTTGAGAATGCATAATTCCCATATATGATATAAAAACTAAACAGGTGGCGACAGAATATGTCTAAACTAAGCAGATGACATATATGATGTCAAAAGTAGGCACTGCAAGGCAACATATGCATGATATGACTAACATCATCATGCCAAGGTAGAGCAAACACCTTGGGGGTAAATAGGAGTGATCAGCGGCGTCTGAATCCGCCTCAGAACAGATATCTTCCTTTGGATTACAATCTGGAGAGGGGTGGGGAGGGTTTGCCATTGAACCCACCATGGAGCGATGTCTGCATGACATTGTATTGCCGCGCAAAACTCTTATCTTTTTCTCTACATGTTCAGCATGACTGTGTACAATATCTGACATGCATATGAAAAAAATATGGTGAGATTATGTAAGGAGAGCATGCAGAAATTTAGAGTGATGGTAACAACCAGTGGATGGATCCAAAAATAATGATAGCAGGCTGATGATTGCTTTAATTTAATAAAAAGACAGATGATGATTGCTTTACTATTTGTTTCCCACCCAAGATGAACAACATAGGCATACCCTAGGTGATCTAGATATTAGACAGAGATACTATTCATTGCTTCCTCGATATGTGCCCCACAACTAATTTAGAACTCAAGTTTGAACATTAATTTGGACCTGACTTGGAGTCCAAGAGGTGAACAGGAAGATAAAGTAGCAGGTAATTTTAAGCAATGCATAACATAAGCAGAATCAAAAGAGTGCGACCTCTCTTGTGGACCCGTGTACTCCTCAGGTTCATCTGTTGAGTCGATGATGGTGATGCCATTGCGGTGGGTGCCGGCGGCATGGAAGGAGATCTGAGGCGGCGAAAGACGGCCAGGAGTCGTGATGTCTGGTTTGGTGGATGTTTCTGTCGATGGAGCACCTCAGGTGAGGTGGACGACGTCGCGGCAGGAGCGGGACAAACCACACAAAATTCCCTTCGACACCTACCTGTAACTGAAGTAATTCTGTAAGGGCTCATTTGGCTTGCATGATTCTAAAAATGCAGGGATAGGAAAAACACCGGAATAGGATTGGAATGCACATGGTAAACAGAGCATTTGTAAACACACGATTTCTGTCAACTTGGGTGTTTGGTTTACAGGAATTGGAAGAGCAGAGGAATGCCAAGAAACATGGCCAAAATAAAGTGAAACCAGATGAAAGCGTGTACAGTTAGAATGTTATTCTGCCACTAATGCACTTGGTATTGTTTTCATGCATAGGATTTTGAAAAGTAGGTCCAGGTGGATGTTTTGCTTCATTCCTTTCAACAAAATGCATGAATAATTGAATAGTAGAGTGCCATTGGAAAATTCCCTATTGCTATGTTTTTTCATCGAACCAAAATAGCCCTAATGGATCGACATGAATGTATAGTAATAAGTGATGCAACAAGTGTACAACCTCTTTGCCGTAGCTGTGTTGACCTCAGCATCATTGGGTTGGTCGCTGAAGCAGTTGAGGCAGAGGTGGCTGTCGGAGGTGTGGAGGAAGATCTGAGGAATCTGTAGACGGCATCGAGGGCACTGCTCTATTGTGATGGATCGTTCTGTCGTTGGAGCAGCCCCGGTGAGTCGTAAGACGTCAAGGCTGAAGCAGCACAAGACAGACATCGTCAATCTCAAGTGGGATTCTAATAGCATCTCCAATAGATGATGTAAAATAGATGTAAAATTTACATCACCAAAAACCACCTGACTATAACAGATGAGGTAAAAACTGTTGACTCTGAACTTAACTGTCGAAACTGAAATTTACTGTGGAATCTGAATGTTACTATCAAAACTAAACGTAGTGGTAGCAGAGTGGCACTTGACATGTAGTTTAGGGAGGACCTGCAGTTCATCTACAACCTGCACCCCCTGAGCCGCCAGCCACCACCGGCCGAACCGCCGGCCCCAGCGCCGCCTCGCCGCCCCGAAACAACTCCCCACCGCCGGTCCGCCGCCGCCCCGGCCAGCCCTATAGGCCCCCGCCCCCACCCTGAACCCTAACATAGATAGTGGGGTACCTCTCTGGCGAGCCCCCGTCCCCGCTGCGGGTGGTTCTTCCTTAACTCCGGCGAGCCCCCCACCCCCTGAAAATTGACTGACCCAAAAGTCGATTCAGTCGACTGAAGTGTAGCTAAATCGGAGCAGAGCAGCAGCATGAGCGAGGGGGAGAGCAGCAGCAGCAGCGCGAGCGAGAGCCAGAGCAGTAGCAGCTGGGCGAGCGAGCGATCGAGCGAGAGCCGAAGCAGTAGTAGCAGATCCAGTTGGTATGGACGCCGCCGCCGAAGGGGCCTCGCACTGGGGGAGAGCCGCCATCGAGATGTCGCCCGCGGCGCCGGCTTCAAGGTAGCCGCTCCATGGGGGTGCGTGATGGAGCACCGTCGGTGCCGGGAGGTCGAGCTAAGGAGAAGGTGCCATGCGATGAGTGTACAACCTCTTTGGTGGCGCCGAGTAGGCCTCGGCTTCGTCCGAGGAGTCGGTGAGGATGCTGCGGTTCCGGTGGAGCAGGTTAAGGCGGCGCTGTGGGGATGGAGCAGCCACGATAGACGAGGCGATCGTCAGAGCAGCTCCTTAGAGGTGGAGGACGGGGCGGCTGAACCAGCGGGACGACGAGATGGACGACGGATCCTCATCCGGGGAGGTGGACGAGGGACGTCGAGCTGTTGCGATGGACGACGTCGTCGGGGAAGAGGCTCCGGCTGGGCAGTGGTGAGGTGGCCGACGGAGGAGGGTGGGGTTTCACGGCTGGAGCGGAGAAGTTATGGCGGCCTGGGATTTCAAATGCAAAAAGGAGGCGATGGGAGGGGGTGAACCATGACTTAGGGACGCGCTTGTCCAAAATGTAGGGTGTGTTACAAAAGTACCCCCCACTGATTTGAACTAGCGGCCCTTTCGGCTCAGGGTTAGAAGGGGGATTTCACGTGTCGGGATTTGGCAGCTAGAGGGAGTTTTCGCGCGCATTGTAATTTCGGGATAGCAAGGCGCGGGTTGTGAAGGCGCGGGTTGAATTTTAGGGACAAGCCTAACGTGTAATATTGTACTTGTACGTACCAAATCAATTTGCACTTCCCTCAACTAAAAAGAAAACAAAAAAAATAAAACTATTCACACCACACAAAGAGAGAGTCTTGCCTCGTTTTACTATAAAAATGCTATTTAAAGCTACTCATACCAACAATTTAGTGCAATTAAATGCTATTCGGTAGTATGAATCCATGTTAAGTCCAATTAAAAATTTCGCTTGCTGTATAATGCATGTAACCTACTCATACCAACATTTTAGTGCATTCCAAATGTCTATACTACCGCTGCAATTCGAGCTGAATTTGAATTTGTTTCTCTATTTCAATAACAATCTACAATCATGATTGTTGCCAACTTCCACCATCATTCGTGTATTACCATAATAACACACCACATGATTACTATAGAGATAGATATGAACTATGTGTACTACATGAACTCGAATTCTATTTTTTGAATACACTTGATGTTGATTCCAAATAATAGTACATTTGATGTACTAACTATATATTCATAATCTAAACCATGTTCCATACGTGTACACCGTGTTTATCACACATATTATAGTGGCCCGCCCCCTACATTATGACAAGTATTTAGACCTGAGCTGCAAAAGCCACACATTAGCCCAAATTATGATCAATGTTCTATATGTTATACGTAGTACTAGCAAGATGCCCATGCGTTCCACAGAACATCAACATGATCAAGGGGAGGCCTAATTTGCAAATATGGAGAGGGGTGTGGGTATCTTTTTTCAAAATTGCCATAGTTTCCTTCCTATCCGTCACATATAAATCGGACGGCCTATATTTCAGGATGGCACCATCATCAACAACTCCGTTTTTTATAAGAGTAGAGATAAAATATATTATATGTAGTATAACATGTTCATAACCACATCATGTGTATCACCGTTATATATATTCACACATGCGTCGTTTTAAAACATTATGATAAATTCTTCAAATATCTGAATTCGCTTTTTATAATGAAGTATGATCTCTATTCGTCTTTTACACCCACACAATCCTCTTATCTTTGTAGCTAGATAGCGCTAACTTTCTCTCGTGCATGCAGACGCCCGCATCCCTCTCACCCTCCCTCAGCATTCTCTAGCTCCATCATCCAAATTTGTCTTTTCACTTTAGGTCGTTCACCCACGGTGTGTGTAGGCCCCCCCAGCTCCTTCTTTACGGCACACATCGATCGATATGCCTCTCTAGCCAGGTGTGCCTAGCACAAACACAAGCTTCCCCTCTTCTCTTATCACCGTCCATAACTCACTCCCACCACTCTTTTCATCGATCTCGTACTCGCACACTCCTTCCCCCTCGATATAGTATGACTCTCGGACCACCTCCTAGATGCATCCCTCTCTCTCTATCCTTCTCCCTGTGCCTCATGTGCTTCTAGCACACACATGCATGTATACCGATCGATCTCCCAACATATACCTAGGTCGACTTTAACTATTCCCCCCCCCCCATCGATCGATGTACCTCACAAGTTATGTCTCTCCTTTCTCTGACAAAGGACGATTGATCTTCCTATGTAGTTATGTCTGCTTACCACAGCCATATCGTCGCCCCTCATCATTCGTGCATGCCTCCTGACCCGTCTCTCACACGCATGTGCACAGACAGGCAGCCATCCCCTCTCTTATTGATATTGCAGGCGTGCCCTCCGGTTGTCTAGCAAGACTATCCCACCATTTGTTAGAAGCAACTCCACTACCACCCCCTCCAACACTCTAGCTTTGTCTCTCTCCCAACCTTATTCCTCTCCTACACATATGCATGGATGCCGATCGATCTCCCTTAATACATGAGGTAGATAGATCTCCCTTAATACACGAGGTATACCAGCCATTGTACCTCTATAGTTAATTAGGCCTTCCTCCCCCCCCCCCACCACCACACATCGATAGTCGAGCACTATAGGTAGGTATCCATGCCACAGAGACAAACTGCACCTGTCCCCTCTCTCGTTCTAGTAGGCCAGCCACTCTATATCTTTGACGTGGGCGCACAC